>NC_064929.1:132297636-132582636 GCF_023897955.1 Schistocerca gregaria
GAAAGTCATGAGATACCTCCTAATATCGTATCGGATCTCCTTTGACCTGGCGTAGTCAAGCAACTCGATGTGGCATTCATTCAACAGCAAGACATTGGAAGTCCCCTGCAGAAATACTGTGCACCTTGCGACTACTCATCGTGTGTCTAATCCACTAAAATACAGGCCCACATCGTTAACGTCGATATGCAGCAGGATTTTAGAACATATACTGATTGTGTTCGAACATTATGAATTACCTCGAAGAAAACGGTCTATTGACAAACAGTCAACATGGGTTTAGAAAAACATCGTTCCTGTGAAACACAACTATCTCTTTATTAACATGAAGTGTTGAGTGCTATTGACAAGGGTTTCCAAATCGATTCCGTATTTCTGGATTTTCCGGAAGGCTTTTGAAACTGTACCACACAAGCGGCTCGTAGTGAAATTGCCAGAGCAATGCAGGTATTCATAGACCATTGAAGAATGTCTACGGAGATCTGGCAGCGAACGAAAGCACGAGGAGTCGTTGTGCGAGGCGTCTGTCATTATCATATCACGGTTGGGCAAACCTGTCAGACTTCCCGCGTGCCGGCCGGCCACACACAAAGACGGATCTCTCTCTCTCTCTCTCTCTCTCTCTCTCTCTCTCTCTCTCTCTCTCTCTCTCTCTCTCTAGTCACTCACTCACTCACTCACTTATGGAGTAGTCTTGTGGGACTCGTAAGAGGTTAATCTGTTGGATGCCCTCCCTCATAATGCAACGATCAACTCGGCAGTGTATTGTGCTACCCTCAGGAAATTGAAGAAACGACTTCAGCATGTTCGTTGCCACGAAAAAAGAAACGGACTTCTCCTTCTAGATAACGAGATATGGCCTCTCACAAGCTTGCACATCCCAGAGTAGTTATCAGATCTGCGTTGGAGTGCTCTTCCTCATCCAACCTAAACACCGGTTCCCGCACCTGGCTACTTACGTCTGTTCCGCCCAGAGAATGGTGCAGAAAGCAGTGTGTGGCTGATAGGTTATTTATGCAGCAAGACGTTGGCTCCGACGTCGACAAGTGGCAGGACCTCCCAGTAAGGTGACGTAAGGCGTCGTATTGACTGGAGATTATGTCGAAAAGTAGAGTATTGTAGCCAAAAGAGTGGAGGAAAATATGACGTACCCGAATCCTGAAAAAATCGAGCTGCTTTCAGAAATTATGTTGTATTACTTACCACCGTCCCGAGGCATGTCAGCCGTTCAGTCTGGCTCTACGCAGGAGGAAAATACGGCAACTCCATTTCCCAGAATCTTCACACAGTGGAGTTGGAGCCAAAATAAGCGAACACGTGTCTCAGCTTATTCGCAGATACTCGACCGCTTCACAGAAAAAGACCACCAAAGTTTTCGACATATTTCGGAAGCCTTTTAGCACGCAGTTAGCTCAGTCCAACATTGTACATTGACTGGCATCACTGCCTTTCAGTTAAACGTCCCGTATTCGAAACCCGTGTCCGTAGGAGGTTACTACACGTTGTAAAGTTAGGTAATACAAAGGCATTATATTAATTGCAAAATTACAACTGAATATCGCAATAAGTATCATACTTTTTTAATTTAATAGACGTGTGTATGATATTTTCACGGGTTACAATATCTTTAAATTCTCATATTCCCCTATTTCATTTTTATATCAATTCTTATACACACATCAAAAAAGGTTTTTCATCAGCCCGGTTCCCAGAACTGCTGTGAACGTTGACTGGCTATTGCATCACACACATAGCTCCTTGGCTGTTCAGAGATGTCACTAGACCCGCCCAAAGATGGAAAAAAACCATGCATGAGCAGCGCCTATGAGACGAGGGGTCCGACAGCCATCAGTTCCAGTAATTCCACCAGGAAGGAGATAAACGGCTCGTGTTGTCTGTAGTTCAACCAAGCCTAGACGGTCAATACCGCGGTTCGATCGCGTCCGCATTGTAACTTTGTGCCAGGAAGTGCTCTCAACAAGGGAAGTGTCCAGGCGTCTCGGAGTGAACCAAAAAGATGCTGTTCGGACATGGAGGAGATACAGAGAGACAGGAACTGTCGATGATGTGCCTCGCTCAGGCCGCCTAAGGACTGCTACTGCAGTGGATGACCGTTACCTGTGGATTATGACTCGGAGGAAGCCTGACAGCGGCGTCAGCATGTTGAATAATGCTTTCGTGCAGTCACAGGACGTCATGTTAACGACTCAAACTGTGCGTGGTAGGCGGCATGATGCGCAACTTCAATCTGGACGTCCATGGCTAGGTCCATCTTTGCAACCACGACACCGTGAAAAGCGGTACAGATGCGCCTAGCAACATGCCGAATGGACGGCTCAGGATTGGCATCTCGTTCTCTTCACCGATGAGTGTCGTATATACCTTTAACCAGATAATCGTCGGATACTTGTTCGGAGGCAACCCAGTCAGGCTGAACGTTTTAGACACACTGTCCAATGAGTGCAGCAAGTGGAGGTTCCCTGCTGTTTTGGGGTGGGATTATGAGGGGCCGACGTACGCCTCTGGTGGTCATGGAAGGAGCCTTAACGGCTGTGCGATGCGTGAAGACCATCTTCCGAAAAATAGTGCAAACATATCCGCAGAATTTTGGCAAGGCATTCGTCTTCATGGACGACAATTCGCTAATCCATTGTGCACATCTTGTGAATGACTTCCTTCAGGATCACGAGATCGCTCTACTAGAGTGGCCAGCATGTGCTCCTGAACCCTACCGACCGTGACTGGGATAGATTGATAAGCGCTGTTTATGGACGACGTGACCCACCAACCGCTCTGAGGGATCTACACCGAACTTGTGGATAGTATGGCACGACGAATACAGGCATGCATCAATGCAAGAGGACGTGTGTGTACAGAAATCTAGACCACCACCTCTGAAGGTCTCGTATGTTGGTACAACATGCAATGTGTGGTTTTCATGAGCAATAAAAAGGGTGGAAATGATATTTGTGTTGATCCCTATTCTAATTTTCTGTACAGGTTCCGCAACTCTCGGAACCGAGGTGATGGAAAACCTTTTTTGATGTGTGTATTTCATTCTTATGTTTATTCTTCAGGAATATTTGGTGCATTCCCTTGGATGATACCGATAGTACAAAGAATCTTAACACAGAATTTCGGAACAACAGGAACATCCTCCGAAAGAGGTACTCTCAAAAGAATCTCACTCGAGAAATAAACGTCGTTAACATTGCTGGAGATTTCACGGCTTGGCAGAAATGTCACGGCAAACGACGTACAAGGGATAACTTTATCGAAAATTGGCTCTTGTAATAGAATATGAAGCAAGATGTACTATGGAAATTTCATCGAAAACAATTTCAAATAATTCTTCCATTAATTTGTTTCAATTTTTTAAATTCATTGATCAGACGTAAATCAAGGGCAACGTCATTTCACTATACAGTAAAAACATTCGTGTGGTAATTTTCTACAGATATTAGTAGATAAATAAAAAAACAAATAAAAATAAGGCTTCGGACACAAGGCACAAAAATGTGAATCGGCAAGCTAGCCAGTACGTCACCGCTTCGGGCGAACTTTTGGTTCGCTCAAAGACTCGTAAAGTTCCTCGAAACCTTTGATCGTCCTTTTCTATGAAAAAGTATCTTCGGATAATCTGAGTCACGTATTCTGTTATTTTGATCACGCCTCCACTGAGCGAAATTTCTGGGGAATGCGATTATGGCACTTGCCGTGTTCTGCTAGCCTGGTGTATTGGCTCCAACATGCAGAAATGCAACAGCTGACTGTAGAGCGAGGGAAAGTGGCGTTAATTACTCGCGTCATGTACGCTGTCTCGATGCTGAACAGGCAGCGATGGGCTGCGTGCTTTGGCCATAACGGGGGTGGCTCGCGCCACCCCAAGTAACGCCCACGCCCACGCCTCGGCGGCCGGCTACCGCCAGCCGGCTTTCTTTCGTC
The DNA here is from genome assembly GCF_023897955.1 of Schistocerca gregaria. Lineage (NCBI taxonomy): Eukaryota > Metazoa > Arthropoda > Insecta > Orthoptera > Acrididae > Schistocerca > Schistocerca gregaria. Next base: position 132,301,582 of record NC_064929.1, read on the forward strand.
GCTGGCAGCGCTGCAGGTGGATGGTGCCAACTGTAACACGGCTGTTGTCGTGTGCGGACTCCCAGCCGGTTCCCAGCACCCCGTGATTCCTGATTTATTCCTGCAGATCACATCTGTGAGGGGTAGCAAACGCGTGGTACTGTTTCAAAACTAGTTGCGCATAATAATACCAGCATACCAAAGTCAGCAACATTTTAACGAAAATCCTCAGCCACTTCTTCTGAAGCTTCACTTATTACTTAGTGCCTTGAGTGAATGGAATGACCAGTTCACCAAAAAAAGTACACTGAGGTAACAAAAGCCGAGGGATAGATATATACACATATAGTGGTGGCGGTAGTATCGCGTACATGAGGTAAATAGAGCAGTGCAAATTAATTTTAATAACCAACAGCCTCAGTTGCACCGTTTTCCTAGAATTTACCTAGGTTTCATTCAGGATAACCCAACCTTCCAAACTACCGTTTGTCCATAGTGGTTATCGTCATATGGACAAATGGTAGTTATTTTTATTCTGGAGAAGGTTGAGTTATCCCGAATGAAATCTAGGTAAATTGTAGGTAAACGGTGCAACTGAGGCTGTTAGTAATTAAAATTAATACAGTTGCTGACAAGGCCGCGAAATGTTGAAAATATTTAAAGAGCAGTACTTTTCCACTCAGATGATTCATGTGAAAATATTTCCAACGTGATTGCCGCACAACGGAAATTAATACTGTGAACGCGGAATGGTAGCATGGGTTATTCCAATTTGGAAATCGTTGGAAAAGTCAATATTCAGAGATGCATAGTGTCAAGAGTGTGTCGAGTATACCAAATTTCACCCGTTAGCTCTCATCACGGACAACGCAGTCGCCTGCGACCGTCACTTAACGACCGAGAGCAGCGGCGTGTGGGCATGGTTGTCAGTGCTAACAGATAAGCAACACTGCGTGAAATAACCGCAGAAATTAGTATGGGACGTTCGACGAACGTATCCGTTGGGCCAGTACGGCGAAATTTGGCGTTAGTGGGCTACGGCAGCAGACGGCCGACGCAAGTGCCTAACAGCACGACGTCGCCTGCAGCGCCTCTCTTCGGCTCGTGGCCATATAGGTTGGACCTTAGACGACTCGACACACGTGCGTGGTCAGATGATCCCTGATTGCAGCTGGTAAAAGCTGATGGTAGGGTTCTAGTGTAGTGCAGACACCACGGAGCCATGAACCAAAGTTGTCAACATCGCACTGTGGAAAGTGGTGGCGGCTCCGCAATGGTGTGGGCTGTGTACTACTGTACTGGATCATCATGGTGTGGGTGGTGTTTACATGGAATGGACTGGGTCCTCTGGACCAACTGAACCGATTATTGACTGAAAATGATAACGTTCGGCTACATGGAGACCGTTTGTAGCGATTCATGAACTTCCAAAACAACGACTCAATTCTCGTGGATAACATGCTCCAACAAATATTTAGCATATTGCAGCCTGGTTGAGTGGATAAAGTACGAAGACCACAGTAATAATAATAATAATAATAATAATAATAATAATAATAATAATACGACCTGATGGTGCTGCCGACACCGTGACGTGGTAAGGAAAGTATGTGGGAGGAGAAGAGGCGCATAGGGTATCATTCCAGCGGCGATGTGTGTAGCAAAGGGGGAAAATCCAATTACACAAGATAGTGTGACAAAGGGCATATGAAGTGATAATGGACGCAGTTCAACTCCGTGACTGATCCTTTATAGGGCGTAGAATGATAACAGCTTCCAATCACAGTCCACTTTTGAAATACATCCGAAAGAACATGGCCAATCACACAACTATTACAGATAAGCTGCAGATATTACACACTGTCAGAAGGGAACGAAAATGAATCTTCTTGAAGAGCTTGAAATTTATATCCATACCTCCAACTCATCACACCTTATTCTCGATGAACAAACAGACCTGGCAAAAAAGTCATTGCAAAACACACACACACACACACACACACACACACACACACACACACATATATATATATATATATATATATATATATATATATATATATATATATATATATAATAAATCTTTGAACTTCTTATATCTAAGGTCTCTGACCATAACCTCTGATTCCATATGAAAACGCGTTAGATTTTGTGAGTGTCTGTGTCTCAAATGTTTTTAATGATTTACCGTATCAATGGCATTACACAGAAGTGCAAATATTTTCCATGATGTATCATATACATTTAATGTGTAATGTCATCACTCCTAAGCTGGTCGTAGATTGTGTTCCAAAAATGAACAGCATAGAGACAGGACACTTTCTGCAGGACCTGATTATCATTTTGCAGTACAGTACTCAAGCACGAACAGTGCAAGCTCTTAGTAATTTGAATGATGGGGCTTCTAAGTGCTATACCACCTACTGCACTCCCCTGACTTACGCCCTCCTAAATTAAACTCGATTTCTAAACTGAAGTAAACACTTCACGGCATTCGCTTCAGAACTGCTACAAATTCGTCGCTCAAACTGTCAACACAACTGGCACTGATAATGCTGGTGACTACTCTGAAGGCCACTAAGGCCACTAAAACGTATCTATTTTGTGCGAGCTGTAAATAGATAGTTGCCACTATTAAGGTCCTAACCCTCGTGTGAAAAATGGATGGATGTAATGTGGAAAAGACATGGATACTCAAGCTGTATGTAAGTACTATAATTCTTTACTACACATGTCGCTTAGCAACTTCCATTTCTTGGAGTTGGATCTGTTTAGTGATACTAACGGCCTTGCCGCAGTGGTAACACATGTCCTTATTCTGCTGGGAACTTCTGTCAAGCTGAGGAGCTGCTTGATTGAGAAGTCACGGGTCCAGTCCCGAAAACTGACAATGGCAAGGAGAGCAGTGTACTGATCACATGCTCCGCGGTATCCATGTCCAGGAACGCGGAGGATGAAACGGCGGTCGGTCGGTCGGTACCGTTGGGCCTTGTGAGGCCTGTACCGACGAAGTTACTGAGTCCTCACATTACTTCTTTTTTATTTCAACGGTGATCTCCAACACTGATCATTTTAATATATAATTAAATGTAAAAGATCCCGAAGATGAGCGCAAGACTGAAGCTCGTCGTGTATTAAATAAAATCACCTGTTATGACTGGTAGCGGTTATTATTCTACACACTATAAAGGGCAAACTGTTACGGCGTGGCGCTTCCGGACGGAAATCTCTGAAACAGTTCAGTTGTTGACGTGCTACTGTCGTGAGCGTGCATGTACAGTAGTTGAAGGACGGTGAAACCACGAGTAGGTGACGAGGTGTAGGATGTCCACGCGTCATCACAGAACATGGAGGTCGGAGACAGGCCCGCTCTGTAAAGCAATGGCAGGTCTGATGGCGGAGGCACAAGTGTTCTGGAGCACGCCGTTCAGCGCATATTGTTGTCCAATGTGGGGCTCCACAGCAGACAGTCTCAACGTGTTGTCTTGCTGTGACGGCGGCATCGTCAATTACGACTGCGTTTGTGCGTCGGATCATAGATACTGGACCGTGGATCAAGAAAAAGTGTCATCAAGTTGCTTGTTACATCAGCTCCATGGCCGCGTCTGTATAAACAGCCATCTAGGTTAATGGCTGCTCGAAACACACATTGCATCATGGGTGATGGCCAGTGGGGTTCGTGTTGTGCTAATGGAGGCGTTCACATTGGCTTCCATTGGACATTTGGTAGTAATCAAGGGTACCATCATAGCTGTGAAGTACGTGGATATTATTGCGGATCCTTCATGTTAGATGCCTTGTCTCGCTATTATGGTAGCTTCCAGTAATGTAACTGCCCATGTTACAGATCAGAATCGTGCCACACTGGTTTCAGGACGTAGTTACGTCACGTTGATGTCTTGGCCACACAAAGTCAGCCTGATCAGAACGCTTTGGAACACACCTGGGGCGCTATCTGACGCGAGCCATTCGTGGCCACAAACATCCGGGCAACAACTTAATCGAGTGAACTGTGCACCTGGTGTGCCACATACCTCTGGGCCACTACTAAGGCCGAATCCATGACATGCAGAATCACTGCTCTACTGCGTTAGAGAACAAGACCGACGTGCTGTTAAAAAGAGGTGGCCGTGATGTTTTGATTAATCATGCATGTCAATGGAAGATTTGGTCTGTAATGGGCCGGGAAGATGACTGGTATTGTCACAGGTAAGCGCCACTCGCCTAGAGAGCGCGCGCTATCAGATAGTGCGCGTGGCGCGGCCTGCGGGGCTGGACAGGTGCGGCTATTCCCGTCCCGCTGCCAGCACGTGGTCGCCGCCCAGAAACCCGACCTCTCAGCACGTGCGCCGCCACTGTTTGCTGTTCTGTCACGCTACGCTCGCCACGGCGCTGGCACTGCAACGGTCCTGGCGCGGTCGCCAACTTACTCTTCTGCGTCGCTGCCGTAGTCACGGACGCAGCTAACTCAACCAGTACTGGTGTTTAGAGAGCATGTGACAGAGGCGCTCTTTCGGGAAATACGTAACCGAATTTGCATGATTAAAACTTATTTAGAGGAAGCCCTTAAAATTAGGAACCCCTCTCGCCCCTTGGAGAGATTTTCTGAGATGTGATATGTAATGTGATGCTCCCTTCCCCTGGCGTGAGGTTTACGCCTTTTTTCCCCCCAATCAATCTTCTGACTGTTTTGAGCCCCCCCCCCCCCCCCACCCCACCCCACGAATTCTTCTCCTGTGCTAACCTCTTCATCTCACAGTAGCATTTGCAATCTTCGTCCTCAATTATTTTCTGGATGTATTCCAATCTCTGTCTTCCTCTACAGTTTTTGCCCTCTACAGCTCCCTCTAGTACCATGGAAGTCATTACCTTATGTCTTAAAAGATATCCTATCATCCTGTCCCTTCTCCTTACCAGTCTTTTCCTCATATTTCTTTCCTCTTCGATTCTGCGCAGAAATTCTTTCCTTGCCTTTTAAATCCACTTAATTTTCAACATTCCTCTGTAGCACCACATCTCAAATGCTTCGATTCTCTTCTGTTCCGGTTTTCCCACAGTAAATGTTGCATCACCATACATACAATGCTGTACTCCAGACGTCCATGTTCAGAAATTTCCTCCTCAACGCCGATATTTGATATTAGTAGACTTCTCTTGGCCAGGAATGCCCATTTTGCCATTGCTAGTCTATTTTTATATCCTTCTTGTTCTGTTTGTCATTTGTTATTTTACTGCCTAGGTAACAGAATTCCTTAACTTCATCTTCTTCGTCAATCCTGATTTTGAGTTTCTCGCTGTTTCAATTTTGCTACTGCTCTTTACCTTCGTCTTTCTACGATTTACTCTCAATCCAAACTCTGTACTCAAGACTGTTCATTCCATTCCGCAGATCATGTAATTCTTTTTCATTTAGGATGGCGAAGTCATCAGCGAATCGTATCATTGATATCCTTTCACCTTGAATTTTAATTGCACTCCTGTCCTTTTCGTTATTTCCAGCGCTGCTTCCTCGATGTACACATTGAACAGTGGGGGGTGAAAGACTACATCCTTGCCTTACACCCTTTTTAATACGAGCACTTCCTTCTTGGTCCACTCTTATCATTCCCTCTTGGCTGTTTTACATAATTATTGTATATGACCCGTCTCTCCCAGTTGCTTACACCTATTTTTTTCAGAATTTGGAACATGATGCACTATTTTATACTGCTGAAAACTTTTTCTAGCTCGACAAATCTTATGAACATGTCTTGATTTTTCTTTAGTCCTGCTTCCATTATTAACCGCAATGTCAGAATTGCGTCTCTTGCGTCTTTACTTTTCTTAAAGTCAAACTGATCGTCATCTAGCGCATCCTCAATTTTTCTTTACATATCTCCTGTGTATTATTCTTGTAAGCAACTTGGATGCATGAGCTGCTATACCGATTTTGTGATAATTCTCGTGTCAGCTCCTGCCGTCTACGGAACAATGTGGATGATGCTTTTCCGAAAGTCAGATGGTATGCCGCCACTCATACATTCTGCACACGAACATGAATAGTCGTTTTGTTGCCAATTTCTCCAATGATCTTAGAAATTCTGATGGAATGTTATGTATCCTTTCTGCTTTATTTGATCTTAAGTCCTTTTTTAAATTCTGATTCTAATATTGGATCACCTATCTATTCTAAATCGACTCCTGTTTCTTCGTCTATCACATCGGACAAATCTTCCCCTCATAGAGGCTTTCAGTGTAGTCTTTCCATCTCTCCGCTCTCTCCTTTGGCGTTACCAGTGGAATTCCCGTTGCACTCTTAATGGTATCACCCTTGCTTTTAATAACTCCGAAGGTTGTTTTGACTTTCCTGTGTGCTGAATCTGTCCTATCGACAATCATTTCTTTTTCGATTTCTTCACATTTTTCATGAAGTGATTTCGTCTTAGCTTCCCTGCAATTACTATTTATTTCATTACTCAGCGACTTGTATTTCTGTATTCCTGAGTTTCCGGAACATTTGTCCTTGCTCCTTTCGTCGATAAATTGAAGTATTTCTTGTTACCCATGGTTTCTTCGCAGTTATCTGCTTTTTGCCTATGTTTTCCTTCCCAACTTATGTGATGGCCCTTTTTAGAGATGTCCATTCCTCTTCAACTGTACTGCCTGCTGAGCTATTCCTAACTGCTCTATCAGTAGCCTCAGAGAACTTCAACCGTGTCTCGTCATTTCTTAGTACTTCCGCTTCCCACTTCTTTGTTTATCGATTCTTCCTGACTAATGTCTTAAACTTCAGCCTACTCTTCGTCACTACTATATTATGATCTGAGTCTATATCTGCTCCTGGGTACGCCTTTCAATCCATTATCTGATTTCGGAAATAGTGGGATAAAAATATGTAAAAATGGTTTTTTTAAGTCACAAAGGAATTAATGACATTAGCAGCCAGTGGGCATTGATTTATATCATTCCAGCAAGTTGAAAATTTGTGCTTGAATAGTACTTGAAAACGGGTCTCCTGCTGACAGGCAGATGCACTTACCACTACACCATCCGGACACGGTGGTCACCTCAACCTCACCGACAATCCTAGCACGCTTCCCATCAGAGCCCAATTCTCACCTTGTACCACACACTGCTGACGTGGAAAACATTGATTCAAACACTTTAATAAAACCATATTTTATTCATAAAACGTCTTCAACTGTGTTTCTAACATGCGATTCAAAACTCTTTATTTAAAACACGCCAACCTTGGGTAGCATTCGGATGGACTGGCTGACAGACTGCAAGAAAATTGTATTAACCGTTTTGACAGATGACTAAAATAATTGACCTTTTATTGGTAAATTGTACACATTAAATGTTATTGAATCTTACCCACTTACAAATGAATGACAACATTGTTTGTACTTCCTTTTAAACTGTATGCTAATGTGGATTTTCTATCTCTTGATTTATATGATCAGTAAGAGAAACCTTATGGGTAAACCAGCTTAGCTTCCTTCCGCAAACTATTAACTTTTGCTCAACATGTGTCGGCCGCTTAACGTATGTATTGTAATAGTTTGATAGAAATTCGACTTAATGTGCATTGCAAAAAATATTACGAATGGCTCACTGGCTGATATGCGGTGTTTGCGACCGTCATGGCAGTGTGTCCTTCGAACACTTGTGCGGATCTTGTTTCATATTGGGGAATCCCGGGCACGCACACGTGCAAAGTATTTAGTTCAATTCAGAGACGCCATAAAGATCGATGGGAACGGCAAAGTTGGCTGTGCCGGGGATTAATGAAATAAAGTAATCGACTATAATAATAATGTATATTCTCTGAATTAAAAAGCTGACCTGAGATTTTCATTGTCCCTTGACCCCGTCCCCTTTAAATGAGATTTAGTTGCGCTTCCTCAGCCCCGCCCCCCCCCCCCCCCCTTCCCACCGTTCTTGGCCGACCATTCTGAGCTCTCATAAATGCCCAGTCGTTTGGCTTTAAGAATGGTAAAACCACCACAGCAGCAGTTCTGACGTTGTACTTCGTAATGGAAGCAAGATCTAAGAAAAGTCTAGACATCTTCACAGAGTTTGTCGACCTGTAAATAGCGTCCCACGTTTTAAGTGGTGCAAGGTGCTCGATATTCTCGGAAAAAAGCTACAGTCAAAGATGGGTAATATAGAATACTATCCATCCGCCCCAGATTCACACTGGTAGCACTAAAAATGTAATGGGGTACTCAAATGAAAGCGAGACACACGGAAAAGTAGTGAGTAAGTTGTTTATTATTTCAAAATTAATCGCCATAACTGCTAATACTTACCTTAGTAACGAAAAAAGAAAGACTACGCACCGCGAAAAAATTATCCGAATTGGACGGTAATGGGTTGATGTGACGTAAATGTGATTACAATTTCAGGAAAATGGTATGGTTTATTCAAGAGAAAGAGCTTCATAAACTGAACAAGTCAGTAACGTGTTATTGGTGAACCACTGGCACTTACGCAAGCAGCTATTCGGCTTGGCACTAATGGATAGAGTTGCTAAATTTCTCTCTGGGGGATATCGTGCCAAATTGTGTCCAACTGGCGCATTAGATCCTCAAAATGCCGAGCTGCTTAGTTGGACCTGCCCATAATGCTCCAAACGTTCTCAATTAGGGAGTAATCCGGCGACCTTGCTGGCCAACGCAATGTCTGGAAAAAACGAAAACGAGCAGGCGGGCATTAGCTTGCTGAAATGTTAGAGCTGGTGGGTTTGCCGAGAAGAGCAACAAAACGGGGAGTGGAATGTCGCAGAGCACAGCTGTGCTATAAGGGTGCCTCAGACGACAACCAAAGACGTCCTGCTATTAAATAAAACAACATCCCAGGCCTCCGCTCCTGGTTGTCGGGCCGTATGGTCAGCGACAGTCGGATAGTATTCCACAGCTGTGCAGAAGATCTCCAGACATGTACTCCAGTTCAGTCTTTTCAACAGCAGCATATTCGCATTTTTTGCGCTCCGCTAGGAGCGTGTTTCCGCTAGTCACCTTCTTTACCTTGTCGCAGCAGAGCATGTAACTCATATCAAAACAAATTTATTTTTCGTTAAAATTTAGATAGTTTATTTACGTGAAATTGTTGTAACGCAAAACTAATTTTATAACTCAGATTGAATTTTACGTGCAAAAAAAGTACTTCAGTACCACGACATGACGTTCCCAAATAACGAAGGAGAGAATGAGATTTTCACTCTGTAGCGGATTGTGCGCTGATATGAAACTTTCTGGCAGATTAAAACTGTTTGCCGGCCCGAGACTCGAACTCGGGACCTTTTGCCTTTCTCGGGCAAGTGCTCTACAAACTGAGCTACCGAAGCACACTCCTCTGCAGAGTGAAAATCTCATTCTGGAAACATCCCCCAGGTTGTGGCTAAGCCACGTCTCCGCAATATCGTTTGTTCCAGGAGTGCTAGTTCTGCAAGGTTCACAGAAGAGCTTCTGTGAAGTTTGGAAGGTAGGAGACGAAGGACTGGCGAAGTTAAAGCTGCGAGTACCGGGCGTGAGCCGTGCTCGGGTTGCTCAGTTGTTAGAGCACTTCCCCGCGAAAAGCAAAGGTCCCGATTTCGAGTCTCGGTCGGGCAGACAATTTTAATCTACCAGGAAGTTTCAACAACTGAGAGACTTTGCAGCATATTTCTTCGTGCTACGTCATTTTCCACTGAGTTGAAAGAAGTTAAGGGATAGGGTGGTGGTGGTGGTGGTGGTGGTGGTGGTGGTGGTGGTGGTTAGTGTTTAACGTCCCGTCGACAACGAGGTCATTAGAGACGGAGCGGAAGCTCGGGTTAGGGAAGGATTGGGAAGGAAATCGGCCGTGCCCTTTCAAAGGAACCATCCCGGCATTTGCCTGAAACGATTTAGGGAAACCATGGAAAACCTAAATCATGATGGCCGGAGACGGGATTGAACCGTCGTCCTCCCGAATGCGAGTCCAGTGTGCTAACCACTGCGCCACCTCGCTCGCTTCCACACCGCTGTAGATCATCTTTGAAAGTAGGGTCTTCTAGTGTTTGGTACGTAGATGATGTCACTCATCTTCGCGTTATTTACATTAGATCGCGTAGCCATAAAAACGAGCAGATACGGACAATTGGGATATGTACATATACGGATTACGATAGTATCTAGTACACAAGGTATAATAGGGCACTCCATCGGCGGAGCTGTCATTTATCCTTAGATGATACTCATGAAAAGATTTCCCACGTAATTTCGGCCGCACGGCGATAATTAACAGACTTTGAACACGGAGTGGTAGTTGGAGCTAGACGCACGGGAAATTCCATTTCTGGAAGCGTAAGGGAATTCAATATTACAAGATGCACAGTGTGAAGAGTGTGCCAAGATACCAAATTCCAGCCATTACCTCTCACCACGGGCAACGAAGTAGCAAACGGGCTTCACTTAACGTCCTACAGCAGCGGCATTTGTGTAGGGTTGTCAGCGCTTACAGACAAGCGGAACTGCCTGAAATGCAGAAATCAAAGTGGGGACGTACGACGAACTTATCCGCTAGGACAGTGCTGCGAAATTTGGAGTAAATGGGCTGTGGCAGCAGACGACCTACGCGAGTGCCTTTGTTAGCAACACGGCGTCGCCTGTAGCGCCTCTCCTGCGCTCCCTGGTCTCGTAACCATATCGACATAACTGTTACGTCGTCGGATCGACGCAGGAACACGTAGAGGTCGCTACTGCACAGCCTTAAGTTCGATAATATGCTTTGAACAGTGTGCTCCGAAACATTTGTAGCTGAACTAGCATTGTACTGCTTGTCAGATCTGTCACACACCGCCTTCCGTCGTACTTTCCAAAGAGGACAGACTTATGACGTGATCGTTCTGTGACTACTTGATGAGGAACGGACGTCTAACACCTCGCCACCTGTTCACGGTTTCGCTGCCCTTCAGTCGCCTCCCACACATGGTTCCCACAGTACCACGGGAACAGCCGAACAGGTTGGCTGTTTCGCAGATGCTCAAAGTACCTTACGTCAGTGGTTTTCCTAGTTTGCGGTCCTTGCCGTCGGAAGAATGATTTCTCGTTCGCCTCTGCTCCGCTTACATACTTTCCTTGATGCGTAAAGAAAAGTACATACGTGTATACAAAATCGAGCCATTGTCGATGGATATTGTACAGGGATTATCCATAGACAAGTGGCTAGACAATGTATATTGACAATCGAAATACACTGTGTCGTGTACGCACTTCGAATGTCTTGTTCCTCGACATTTTCTACAGAAGAAGAAAGTGTCTTTTTTTTATGCAGCATCGGTCACTGATACTTAATATTCTTTGGCCAGCATATTCTTTGGCCAGTTCTTCGATAACCAACTTCTTGTTTCGATTTTTATCTTCGGAATTACTAACTTCCTCCAAACGTAATGCTGCGTGAAAATCTTTCTCACTTGGCCATATCTTGATAAGTGACGTATAGCAATAAGAAAAATAAGAATTATAAAAAAAGGCCGACGCAGTTTTTCCCCGTCGCAAGGAGAATAACTGGAGGCCATGTATACCAATACGTCCACTCTACGAAACGTCACGCAACGTTGTCTAAGAACTGTGTCATCTCTCCCATTTCAAACGGGACTCAAAAGTTCTGCGAATTTGCTGCAAAAGTGTGTGTGTATAGAAAAGAAATGTTTCTCAGTCGTCTGTATTCAAAAATTGATTGATTCCATTAGACACTGTCTAGGTACAAACGTCGCTCGACTTTGGACACTACAAGGCTTAACATCAAGAGCTGATATCCTGTCTCGCGGTGTGCTGTGCTCACAGTGTTTTGTCTCACCATTGTTTTCAGTGCTGCTGACCTCGTCTCTGAACTTACTGCTATGTTCATATGTCAGTTTACAGAATGCTCATGTGGTTGTTTTCTTTTGTTGCAGGTAAGTACGGAGTCTCAGTTACTGACCTACAAGCAGCGCAACCCTCGAACTGGTCTTCTCCAGTGGCACCAGGCCCACCAGAGCCGTCTGCAGCGCGGCTTTTGAAAATTTGGCACGACAAGTAAGAAAAAGTGTGTAGAGATCTAGCGACGTTAAATGGCGAACCATTCCATCTCACTTGTGGAAAGCACGTACAGTGTTTTACATTACACACTGCCGTTCTGAGTGCTGACCAATGCAGCCAGTTAAATTATACCATCATGTTAATGAAGCCGTCTCGGAATGCATCTATATTCGTCGTAAAAAGGAAAAGTAGAGGCTGAAATTCTTAGGAAAAAATGAGTAGTTTGGTGCTATTCTGAAAGCCTCTCCTTTCGTCACCAACAGGGGTATTCCGTTGTGCAGCCATAGTTGGTCCGATTATTATTCCACTGTTCACCAAAAAAATATAAATTATGAACGAACCGCGCACGACACTTCCGTAACATTCTACACAATTTATTATCTAGCGAACTGGTTTTCAGCTGTCGGAGCATGATCAGGTATAAATGTGTGTGAATTTTCATAAGAAACGAAATATTTTAATATAGCTGCATTCAAAGAGTCTCTCAATTGGTTGTCATAACGTAACGTCTGATATAAAACTAAGAGTAATTATTTCCATAAAATCTGAAGTAAATGCTATTCATCTTAAAGTATATGAAAAATTCAGTTAATGAAGTGCATGACTAATTACAATAATTTTATTTCCATTAGTGTGGTTTCATTCGCCCTATAATTTTATTTTGTGTAATTAGAATTGCTTCTCATACCAATTTAGCCGCCTCGTGCTTCACACTTGTAGTACACTCTAAGATGAAAAATAAACGGCGCTCCACGAAAAAATTATCCGAATGCGCCGGAAATCGGTAGATGTTACGTACATATACAGGAAAATAAATGATTTCAGTTTCATAAAAATTGTATGGTTTATTCAAGAGAACGAACTTCACAATGAGCAAGTCAATGATGTGTTGGTCCATCTCTGACCTTTATGCAAGCAGTTATTCGACTCGGCATTGACTGGTACAGTATTTGGATGTCGTCATGAGGAATAACGTGCCAGATTCTGTCGCCCTAGATTGTCAAAACAGTTATTTCGAGGGCCCTGCCCATAAAGCGCCACACGTTCTCATTTGGGGAGAGATTTGGCTACCTTGATGGGGAAGGTAGTCTCGTTGGCTGGAGATACTTAAACCCCGATGACCAGCCAAGAGGTGCCTGGAGAAGCCCCGGACAGTGATACCAACATGACCGTCACCTGTCGTACGGACAGACACCCAGGAGTAAAGGTCTGGGAGTGCCATTTCTTTCCGTAGCAGAACATCTTTGGTTGTCATCCGCCGCACCCTAACAGCACAGCGGCACACCGATCAGGTTCTATGCACCGTTTTGTTGCCCTCCATCGCAAGCCGTCCTGGGCTTAAATTTCAGCAAGATACAGCCCGCCCTCTCACGGCGAGAGTTTCTACTGCTTCTCTTTGTGCTTGCAAAACCCAGCATTGTAGACAGGTTTCTCCCCAATTGAGAATGTTTGTAGCATTACGGGCAGGGTCCTCCAACCAGCTCGGCATTTTGAGGATCTAAAGCACCAGTTGAACAGAATTTGGCACGATATCCCTCAGGAAGTCGTCCAAGAATTCGGCCAATCGATGCCAAGCCGAATAAGTGCTTGTAGAAGGCCACAGGTGGACCAGCGCGTTACTAACTTGCTCAACTTGTGAAGCTCTTTCCCTCGAATAAATCATCATTTTTTTCTGAAACTGTACTCATTTGTTTGTCTCTACATCTACATCACATCAACCGATTTCCGTCCCATTAGGTTAATTCCTTCGTGATGCGTCATTTATTTTTTGTGTATTAGAAATGGGACACAAGATGACGCTAAACTGGTGACAAAATTGTAATTATACAAAGCAAAATTACAGGGCGAGTGGAACCACAATAACTGAAATAAAGTTGTTGTTTCCTCAATTTATTTTTCTTCTCTGAACAATTGTAGTTTGTTATCTAGTTCATTCAACCTGTGTGCCATACTTTTTATGTAACAATAAGCTATATATAATTTGCTGTTCTCCTGGGTCCCCTCGTAACTTTTTGCTACCTTGCACATCACGCGAAAGGACGAAATAATGGCAAGCGAGCGGAAGGGATAAACAGACCATACCATGCACAATGCGTCTTACGTGACAAAATATCAACCATTTACTGCCAAATTAATTACTTCAAAAAATGCATTTCTTAGTATACAGCGATTCATTGACAGCTTTGTTATTTAACAGCTGTGTATCTACTCGTCTAGGGCATTTTTGTGTACTTTTGGCACGTAACCACTCAACTGGCGTCAAAAACGAGTGAAAACAGCGCCTGAATAGATATTAATGACACACTATAACTGGCCTTCCTCAAACGTAGTACAGTTTTTTTACCTAGATTCTCTAATACGGGTCTACCTAATATTTCGATTAGTTTTATTGAATTTGGAGCCAAGCTGCGACCAACCCAAGCAGGCTACAGTAGTTTCGCTGGCGTGCCTGTCTTCGCGCTGTGCTACGTTACGTAGCAGGTCATTCTGCACGCGTCCGTTGTAGCAGTATGAATAGGGTTGTAAAGCTGAAGTATATTCGTTATGGGTCACTGTAGACCAGAAAATGATGGATTTTATTTGTCCTTCTCTCCCTTTCCCTCGTATTTCTTTATTTTGATATGAACGTTTTTTTTTCTCAAAATTCACACTGTTTCGACTAGTACTGGCTATTCTCAATTTGATCCATTACCAGTTCACCTTTGATACATGTCTGTAATAACTAAAAAGATCTCTGAAAGTAGATATCCCTTGCACGCAAGAACGTGAGGAGTGTATTGTACTGGAACGCCAACTTAAGTTAGGCTTTAGTGTGTACCAACCGAATATGACCCCAGTTATTCCAATTATAATTACTTTTTTCCAGGATGTGTATTGCGGGTTCGCAGAATTCATTCTAAATTCCCCAAATGTATTTCAGCAAACGCCAAGTTAGTTTTTTTATATTGTTGTTGTGGTCTTCAGTTCAGAGACTGGTTTGGTGCAGCTCTCCATGCTACTCTATCCTGTGCGAGCCTCTTCATCTCCGAGTAACTGCTGCATACTACATACTTCTGAACCCGCTTCCACGCTCCGATCCGTAGAACGCCAATTTTGTTTCTCCTGATAACGATTATGTTAATGGAAAAAGTACGTGTCTGTAAGAAGTAGCTTTTCTACCATACTAAGTTATCTTCGCACTACATTGCGCACCAGCAGAATGTCGTTTTTAATATCCGTTGCGCAATACCTTAATACCTTTTTCCTATTTCGATCAATGGTTGTCCCAAATTTACAGAGCTTGAATACTGCTAAATGGCCTCAAGTCGTTAGTACACATTTTAACACACGCCAGCCACTAAGTCAGCCTCTTTTTAAAGAAAAAAAAATATGTTCTTAGGAAACTGCTGTCAAGTTGAACATTCTTTAACATACTTCATGTTCCCGAAATGAGTGTTGACTAAAATGTTACACAGTTTCCATTGCGAGACACCTATCGATTTATCCGAAGCTGCCTCAGGCACACGACAACTTCTCCCCCACTAGACTTCGGCTCTGTTTCGTGACAGTTGTTAATTTCCCCCTCAGACCCCTTTACGTTTGATATGTTCACTTTGCTGCTCCCACCGATATGATAAATGACTGCAGTGAAATTACCAACGCAAACATATACCTCGCTATTCTGTAGTCACACTGGACTTGCAGCGCAACCTGTCGTCAGGTGCAGCAGGCTGAACGGGTCCCGTGAAGCTTGCCAAGCTTATGGAAACCACAGCTGGCCAGTTTTAACCGCTGTGCTTCAGTACGCACACACACCTGTGTCTTCATTGCGGCAGACTGAGCTGCTTTAATGGTTGCGGCGGAGATAAGGGCAGGATAGGCTGGAAGGTGGATTTGTACACCTCTGTGGCAGATATAGTCCTTTTTGTTTGTCTCATTGTGAAATATTAGTTCCAAATTAACGTTAGTTCTTGAATACTGCCTTCTTCAGTTTGCTGTCGTATTCCTCTGACATCGGACTCTCGATCCTGACAGCTTCACCGCGCAGCTTCACTGCCAAGGTACTCGTATTGCAAAGTTCCTGACCGCGTGCCTGGGTAACGGCTCTCCTGTCAAACCCCTACTCTCGGTACTCCACACAACTCCGCCAGTAACACATAAAAGAAAACGGCGAGAAAGATCTCTCGCAATCAGAAAAGTTTTGCTAGACACTGTATTTGTTGTCATTTGAGTTCACAGAAAACGTTGGCACGGCGCCTACATTAAGTCACGCGCTTGTACAACCGTACTGGAGTTAGCCTTCGCTTTTCTAGTTCTGTCCAGTGGTCGTAAAATCTTATTTGTTTAATTTCAACAAAGATGACATTAATCAACAGTTGATGCTCGCGCTCACTTTGCGCGCTCCGACGCGTGGTTAAGCTCTCCGTCTCGTTTGCGACGCATTCTGCACACCCCGTCAGACGAAACGCCGCGCGCCATGTCGATAGGCGCCATTCCGTTCCCAGTCGCAATCTGCCATATGGTGGAGCATTCGTGCACCACTTCTGAGCTGCGGCGCAACAGAGGTGGGTGAGGACAACGTGCGATAGGTGACGTCCGTATCCCAACAAGAGGTTTTGCGACATCCACTGTCTAGTCTTGAACACTGAACCACGTTGTCCACTCGTTGAAAGAGTGCCTCCATCTGTCCTCTGCACCAAAATGATGCTTTACGGAGCGTACCAGTACCGTGCTTTGCTTTGCTTTGTCTGTATCACCGCACCGAATCCTGGCTGAATACACCAGTCTCATCATGGTCACGTCACTGTAAACTTTTATGGTATTATTCGTGGGGAGGTGATTATATGAAACAAGAAGCAGACAACTGTATTCCTCTTTTAGTTACAATAATAATTATTATTAGTTGTTGCAAGTCTTTCAACCGCACGCCATTTCGGCGACTTGGGTATCCTTCTAGCTTGGCGAAACAACAGTTTTACGTGGAATCCCAACCACCTGTCGCTTCTGGTGAATCTTCAGATCACTGAAATGAAATGTAAAGCTTGTGACAAATGCACATTGAAATAATCCGTGCTCCGACCAGCATTCGATCCCACAACCACTCGCACGCATTTTACCTCTAGATCACCAAGACTGACATTTTAAATTACATATTATTATTGATCAGTAAGGTTCATCTACGTGACTACTCTGCTATTCACAAAGTGCCTAGCAGACGGTTCAATGAACCTTCATGCTGTCTCTCTACCGTTCCACTCTCGAACGGCACGCGGGAAAAACGAGCACTTAAATTTTTTCCGTGCGAGCCCGGATTTCTCTCATTTTATCGTGATGATCAATTCTCCCTATGTAGGTGGGTGCCAACAGAATGTTTTCGCAATTGGAGGAGAAAACTGATGATTGAAATTTCATGAGAAGATCCCATCGCAACGAAAAACGCCTTTGTTTTAATTATTGCCACTCCAATTCACGTATATATCTGTAACACTATCTTCCCTACTTGGAGATAATTCAAAACGAGCTGCTCTTCTTTGTACTTTTTCGATGTCGTCTGTCAGTCCCACCTGATGCGGATCCCACACAGCACAGCAGTACTCCAGAATAGGGCGGACAAGCGTGGTGTTAGCAGTCTGTTTGGTAGACCTGTTGTACCTTCTAAGTGTTCTGCCAATGAATCGCAGTCTTTGGTTTGCTCTACCCACAATATTATCTATGTGATCGTTCAATTTAGGTTATTTGTAATTGTAATCCTTAAGTGTTTAGTTGAATTTACAGCCCTCAGATTTGTGTGATCGAAATGTAGCTGATTTCTTTTAGTACTCATGTGAATAACTTGGCACTTTTCTTTATTCAGGGTCAATTGCAACTTTTCGCACCATTCAGATATCTTATGTAAGTCATTATGCAAGTCATTTTTATCATCTGATGACTTTACAAGACGGTAAATGACAGCATCATCTGCAAACAATCTAAGACGGCTCCTCAGATGTCTCCTATGTCGTTAATATAGATCAGGAACAATATGAGGCCTATAACACTTCCTTGGGGAACGCCGGATATTACTTCTGTTTTACTCGATGACTGTATTAGTATTAATGTACAGAGGTCTCACTGGTTGCGCAATTTTTGTCAATCACATTAGACATTTTCGTTGGTAGCACACTTGGTCATCTTAATGTCGATGAGGATGAAGCTGTTTATGTACAGTGTAATATAAATTTTGTTGGTAATTTGACTTTTTTATTATCATGAATAAAGATCCATTCCCCCCTCAAGAAAGAACATGTTCATTTTGCCGAAAGCCGAGAAGCAATTGTTTTTACTGACGTAGATCGGAGGGGCATTCTGTGTGTCTGAAACGGAACTGCATATAATAGTGTGCTTCATGTACATACCAGCTCCAGCCTGCCTAATTTTAATAGGAGGCTGGCAGATTTGCAAACTTCCGGAAGTGGTTTGCAATTTTGATGACGCCAAGTGTATGTCACTTATTATTCACTCATGGTGATTGGCCCTGGCTTGTAACCCCAGATGGTTCTTTCTACAGTCATTAATATTTTTGTCATTCCTGTACACACTCCTGACACAGACTGCACACCACTCACTGTTGCTTCTCCAGCCCTTCTCTCTCTCTCTCTCTCTCTCTCTCTCTCTCTCTCTCTCTCTCTCTCTCTCTCTCTCTCTCTCTTTCTTTCTTTGTGCCATCCCTCTGCAACTGTTGCCACCCTCGCACTGCCCCACTGTTATCCCTCTAGTATGGTGTCTTTGTGTCTCCATGGTTGTATGAATACTGTGGCCTGGTAGAATTTGCACGATACAAAAATCTGCATAATTTAAAGTCTTCCTCCTCACTACCACAAGGTGTACCTACACCATATGAGGCCTTGCCCACCAGTGATGGAGCTTTAAAACCTTTTAGCTCCAATAGGAGCGGATATGTGGGTAAAAATGTTTCCAGCCCCTGGCGCATAGGCTACCCTGCATGACGGGCATGTTCTGTGAGAACAGCAGCGACCTGCCAAAATAACCTGCTGTTCAACACAGCCTACTTATCAGGGGAAAGGAAGGATTTTCTGTACCATGATATGTAGCCTGCCCTTCGTGACAGTCATCTTATCGGTATACCATTGATCTGCTTTATTGAACTGTACCACATGGGCTACATGTGCCATTCAAGGGGGGTGGGGGAGGTGTGGGAGGTGTATGAGGCTGTTGGAAAGTGCAGATGGGTAGTGGAAAAGAAACAGGTGGTGGTGTAGATGCAAAGAGAGAGGGGAGGAGGATATGGTCAGAAGAAAGGGGGTGAAGAAGATGATGAAAGTGACAGTGGGAAAGAGGCAGGTAAATGTGGGAAGATGAAGTGAATAGCCGGCCGGTGTGGCTGTGCGGTTCTAGGCACTTCAGTCTGGAACCGCGTGACCGCTACGGTCGCAGGTTCGAATCCTGCCTCGGGCATGGATGTGTGTGATGTCCTTAGGTTAGTTAGGTTTAAGTAGTTACAAGTTCTAGTAGACTGATGACCACAGATGTTAAGTCCCAAAGTGCTCAGAACCATTTGAAGTGGATAGACAGAAGACAGACGGTGGAAAATGTGGGTACAGAGAGGAGGTATGGCGTTCCTATGCAGTCACTTCCAGTGTTCATCAGCACAGGAGTTGTGGAGTTCAGACTTGGGGATTAGTCGACCTCTCCTCGGCAGAAATTTCACTGTGTCCATCTCCCTGTCACGCTCTGGTCACGTCAGTAGCGCCTATAGTGTACACCGGTAAGTAGAATGCTCTAGCCAGTGGTAACGGTGTGTGGCTGCTAGATTTTTTGTCTACCGCGTGCTCTCCCCCTCTCGGTCCTTACAGAGGTCCGCCTGGCTGTCTGTGACTCACCGGTTAGGACCGTTTGTTGTGTCTGGAGCCAGCTCAGCTCAGAGCAGGTCCGCTCAGAGCGACCCGGCAGAGGCAGTGTTTACGCCGGCCTCTGTAGCGACGAGGAGCGAACGTCGACGCCCGCTCTGCCGTATTTCTGCTGCGGCCCTCCCAATATAGCTCGCCGCGTTCTCGCTTCCGTCTGCCGACCGGCTCCTGTATAAATCTTTTTCCACTTGCACGCATCCCCGATTCGCTCTGATTACTTCGGTCTGAGATACGAAAACTTCTGAAGGATCACACTTACCTGTCGTTCAGCTACTTCACGTACTATTTCGGACACCACTGAGTCATTAGAATGAATTTTCACTCGGCAGCGGGTTGTGCATTGATTTGAAACTTCCCGGCTACTAAAAACTATGTGCTGGAACGAAAGTCGAAACTGGAACCTGTACCTTCCGCGGGCAAGTCTCTATCGACTGAGCTACCCGAGGACGATTCACGACCCGCCCTCACAGCTTTACTTCGGTCAGTACTTCCTGCGTTCCTTGTCTCCGCAATATCCTTTCTTTGAGAACTGCTAGTCCGACAAGGTACGCACGAGGACTTCTGTGAAGTTTCGGAGATGAGATACTGGCGAAACCAAAGCTGTGGAGGCGGGTCGTGAGTCGTGTTTGGATGATATTAAAGCGCTGTCCCGACCCTGCTTGATTGAGCAATTGAAAGAAAAACAGCCCTCGGTCACTATTTTTAACGAATTAACCGAGTTTCAACACCACTAGGAGTGTCTTCCTCAGAATTTAAACCAAAGAATGGTCTATATTCTATAACATGGTCACAGAATTGTGACTAAAAACGTATGGTAAAGTACGGACTCATCGTGAACGACTGGAAGTACTTACGTCATTTATAAAATAATAAATATGCCAGAAGGGCATTAGTCACAAACATACTTAAGATAAAGAAAACTGTGATGGCGAACCACTAAGGGGCTGCTCGTTACTTGCGTGGTGCAGATTGAAAAACGGACTGAGGTGGCCGCGTTAACAAATGCCGCCAGGTGAACATGGCACTGTAATGAGCCCGCCATATAGATACAATTAGGCTACTTCACATTGAAATACAGGTAGAAATGATTATAAAGAAACAGTATTTGCTACATAATGGAAAGCACTGTTTGTTTGATAGTAGCATACAACATAACATTTTGTCTACATCAAAGCTTATAACAGTAAGATAAAACATGAAGACATCATTATGAAAATGTAGATAGGACTGAGTGTCAACTTGCAGAAAGCAGTATTGACGTGAAATGCAGCCAAGAAACATTTGATAATTGAAAAACATAGGACTACCTTCGAAGGAAAAGAACATTTCGGCAACCTGCACAAGGAGACCCGAAGTCAGATATCGAGTAACGACTTTATACCGTTGGAAAAATTTTTGTTACGTAGCTGTAGCTGTTCGTTAAGGATGAGGCTATCCTTTTGAGCAAAATGCTTGAAAATCTCTAATTCTTCTAGAATATCTAGTCTACGCCCTTTCTTTTCGGTGTGCAGTTGGTATCGCAGATGGCTTTAGGTGAATGACTTCTAATTAGAAGATGGTCGGCAAAAGACGAATTTTGGGGGCTAGTGCCATTTTTTCTTAGCAAGTGTTATTTATATCTGGCAGTGAAGGCACGTTCTGTTTGTCCTATACAGTAATAGGAGCAAGTATCGCAGACAATTTTGTAGACACCAGAATTTTCTAAAGGGGAACGCATAGAACGTAAATTACGAATAAATTTTTTTCAAATTGTTATTAGTAGAAAAAGCAACGTTGCAATGGCATTTCTTGCGAAGAATGCGTTCGATCTGATAAGATATGGGCCCCACGAAAGGAATAGAGAAATATTTTTTTTAGTTGGACTCGATAACAGTACTATGTTAGGTTTATACTCGTTCACTGCTGCTATTTCAAGTAAATTGATTTCGTCGTTGAAGTTTTCTTTAGAAAGTGGGATGGAAATGGCACGGTGAACAGCAGAATGAAAGAAGGCTTTTTTATGCGATTGTGGATGAATAGAAGATGCAGGAACGATCTGGTCGGTATTTGTTGGTTTAAGAAAAATACTGAAAGAAATTTTATTTGTTTCTATGGTAAGCGTCAAGTCAAGGAAGTTTAATTGACGGGCCTCATTTTCAAATTCGATAGTGAAAGAAATTTTCTCATGAAGATCATTGAATAGGTTAAAAAAGATACAATCAGCACCGTCAGCGGGTCCTTTGTCGGTGATTAGAACATCAACGTGTCTGGAATAAGAAAGAATGCCTAGTGTCGCAGCTGGAAAACAATTACAAAATTTTTCTTCTAGGGAGTTGATGAAAATACCAGAGGATACCAGCCAACGGATTTCCCATAGCGAGACCGTCGGATTGCTGGTACAAATGTCCATTAAATTCGAAATGGTTGTACTTGACTGCGACTGAGATGAGATTCATGAAGTCTGTGATTTGTTGATCTGAAATATCTTTTTTGATCCGACGTAAATTTTTTTCTGCAACTGTAAGCGTTTCCTGTACGGGGACGTTAGTATAAAGATTTTTGATATCGAAAGAAACTAACTCGGTGTCTGAACTGCATTCTAAATCTCTTAATTTTCGGACAAGGTGTGACTTTTTGGAACGGAGAAATTGTTCACAAGAACGAATGATTTTCTTAGAGCTTCATGTAGAAATTTGGCCAGATCATGGTATGCACTATTCATACTACTAGATATCGGGCGTATCGGATGATTAGGTTCGTGGATTTTAGATTGAAACCGAAGTTTTGGGGGCTGAGGGTTCATGTTAATGAGCATTTTCTTCTGAAACGTTTTGAGTAGGAAATTTACGCTGTTAATGGCTGTCCTGACCTCTTTTTGTAAAACTGTAGTCGGATCTTCGTGCAGTTAAGGGAAAACTATGAAATTACATGTGAAAGGATTTATAAATAGTTCATCTAAAAGAACACTGGTCTTTGGCGTTGAATATTACGTCGTAATATGTACAGAGACGCTGAAGCTATCCTAAAAAGCTAAGTGCATTTTCTAAACTGATATGTAGTGTTACCTGGCTTTAACCTAGGAAATCATTGCTTACATAATGATGAACATTATTTAATAATGTTATCATCAGTAATATTTATCAGCGTCGAAATTGTGGAATATTAAAGAATGGTGTGTAAACATATATCGAAGGAATTTTGGATATTAAAGCATTGTATATTTACTCTCAGAGTAAAATCACACAACTCTGCGCGTTGTTGTTATTTAGCACTATCATAAAGGGCAAGGAGCAATTGAAATCTTGTTTGATTTTTAAAACAAGCGATGCGCAAAACACGCCAGAAAGGCACGCGAAGAGCAACTGCTAACACTCTGCTGGACTGGGCGCGAAAGGGTGTTCGACGCGCTGTACGTCTTAAAAGAGCACATGCGGGTGACCTGCGGTTTTCTCCGTACACAAACAACCGGTGGCTTGAAACTGTTGATCCCACCGTCGAATGCTTGAACGTACGGTGCTGTGATCTCCACGAAAATAACGCCTCACAGTTGTGACTAAACTGTGTCTTTTGAAACTGAGAACGCAAAACGTCATTCGTTCCTGTGTTAACACCACCTCGACTCCATGCATATTGAGTAATGTAAGAGGCAGGCAGTATCGTGAGTGACTTCTGACCGTCTGTTCTTTACGCTCGTTAACCGCACACGCCACACGCACGCAAACACACAGGAGTATTTTAAAGCTGTATATTTATTACGTTTCAGCCTGTTTAGAGCTGTTGCATTTCCCTTGTAAGTATAGCATCATACAATCTATTGTATTATTCCTTCCGGAGAAGAAATGCTTGAGGACGAGGAAAAACTGCTCCGTTTACGCCTCGTGAATATAAACGTTAGTTTCCGCCTCCGTTGTCTGTACGGAAAAAGTTCTCAACAGCCTCAGTCTAACAAACTCCGGAGCTAACATCCCAAATATATTCGGGCTCACATGCGGTTCCTCTTCGTCGAAATGTTTGGCTGAAACTCGTCTAGGGGTTGAACCGCAATTGTCGCATTACACACCTTAAATTAGACACTTACGATCCCTTGGTTAAATTGTCTGGTTGATGGCACCCTTGCGAAATTGTATAAAGCACACAAAGTTAATATAACATATAATAACAGTAATAATAATATTGGGAGCTAAATTAACGATTCATAAACGTTGTAGGCCAAACAGTTGCGATCTGGTGAGAATAATGTTTACTCAAAAAGCAAACTAATAGCGAAAGTGGTCGTATTTAGAGGTACTGTTACACTCGAGCGCATATCCATTTGACACAGTTCGGTCACTCACGATCTCATCGCGAAATACAAGTCATCTACGCGAAAATTTAGAGTTCACACCAGGCACGTGGCTGCTCACCGCTCAGAGACCAAGTCCCGCGATACCACACAACGCGACACTTTCTATGTCGTCTCACTCCCTAGCTGCCTAAAGACCGACCGTCCGCTTTCGCGTCTCAGTCCGAGTTGTCCCTCTGCCCGTCTCCGGCCGCCTTTCCCGCGCGCCGAACATCTTCGCTCAACTGACGAGTGCAGTTTCCTTCCCTGAAGCCCTCCATCTGATTGGCTGCATCTTATTCTACATTATTTTACATTTTAACATAAATAAGCAAAGCTTGACCACTTTCACGTTCTAAATAAACAGTAATATCTATTACATAGTAAACATTAAATTGTTACATAAAACGAACACAATTTCCTTCTTAACTTTGATAATCACAGCCAGACGCCTTACACCATTGTGCTCTCTGATAAGTAATTAAAAGAACAAAAGTAACTATTATGCACTAAACTTTACAACAAATATTCTACTACCTAATGATTCAATAAGGTGTCATGCTGTCATTGTTGTGTGTGTTTCGCGTGCAGGAAATGACGATCTGACGCTTAACTGAAAATACTGATAATTTAAATTTATTATATCTTTTAAACAAATGTTAGAGTTGACATTTACAACATTTGTCATTTTAATGATGTGCTTTTGTATGAAATGTCAATCGTTAAGATAGGCCAGTGTTCAGATTTCAGCATTCAGGTCATTGTTACAAAACCTATTATTTTCATTTTAACATTAAATCCTAAACTATTGTAGATACGATGAATATTCAAGTTTTATTGGTATCACCATGAAAAATTAAGGAAGATGGTAAATTAAGATCACTGTGGGTTTTATTCCCTGCATTACTAGAGAATTAAACAGTTTTCATAAATGGTCGATCTTAGTTCCCCATATGTAACACTGCTACGCCTCCCTGGGCCCAAACAGCTCCTACAGGATTTCCCTATGACGTAGGTTCTCGTCTGTCTCACTCGCACACTATAGTGCTTACGCCTGTTCAGCCCGGCCTCATTAAACACAGTAGACACATGTGAATTTCCCCATCTCGTGCCGTGTCTGCGCTCTTTGTGTGGACGAGCGGTTCCAATCCTGCTTAGGGCATGGATGTGTGTGATGTCCTTCGGTTGGTTAGATTTAAGTAGTTTTAAGTTCTAGGGGACTGAAGACCTCAGCTGTTAAGTCTAATAATGCTCAGAGCCATTTGAAGCATTTTGCGCTCTTTGTGGCGGGGTTCGTTTCACAATTCCTGGAAGGCTTTATCTTTCGGCCACATACTTAAACGAGAGCGAAATGCTTGATAACTCACAAACCTGACTGCGACCTTTGCAAGCAACAGAAATATAACAGTTGTTCTTTGATATTGGCAATGGGAAGATAAGCGAACTGTTGATTTAAAACATGTGTGGTTAAAAATACTGTCAAGTTTGCAAATATTCTTTATTGATTATCGGTTTCGGCACACTGGCGAGCCATCTTCAGATCTAAAATTCAAAAAATTGCATATAAAAAGTGAAGAATACTAATTACATTCAATATTTGAATTTGCATTATGCAGTACGTACTAATTTATAGTGTTGTTAAGTGTGTGACAATCATTACACGTCGTCCTATTCTTAGAGCTACGTCGCCGTAAAATGAAAAATCGCTCCCAGTTGGCATACAGTTTGCACAAAGACACTGCCTTGTTCCTGGAATATCAGGTCTTGTGTACATCCACTTACGGGCGGTGCATCCAGCATTACTATTGATAGTTTGTACACATTGTGGCAATATGGCCACGGTAATAGTATTTAGTTAGTTATTAACGTTGTCAATTTACAAAATCAACTATGACTTTTTATTTTATGGAAATTTACCTTTAAGAATACGACGATGTCTAATGATTGTCACACACTGAATAACATTTTGGATCGCCATGTATTGCATAATGAAAATTCAAATATTGATGGTATTTTTATTGTTCACTGTTTGTGTGCCATTTTCTGTATTTTAGCTCTGTAGATGGATGGTCAGTGAGCCAAAACCGGTAATCAATAATGAAAACTTGCGATCTTGGCTCAAAATTTTTTTTCCACGTATGTTAGAAGTATGTCAATCAGTTATCTTTCATACTATGACGCTGTTCGGAATCCAGAATAATTTTTCTCGCGCATTCCAGATACTTCCATAGTGTATCGATGTCCAAGTAAACACTGTACTTGATCATCTAGTATCACATATGTCTGGGCTAGTAGTCCACCGCGTTGTCACCTGACGCAGCTACAGCCGTACGCTCGTAAGTGGTGTGGGTTTTCTGATTGCTCTGGGAAATCATTAATCGGAACTGCAACATATGAAATATTGGTTCACTTTATTACAATAACTATAAAAAGGTTTGCTTAACTTTACACAATCCACAGCCACAAACGTCCCGAAAATTTGCAGTTGTCTTTAAATGTTAAAGCATCACGTGATGTTCACATTTACTTAACTCTTCTCTTTAAGTGCAAAGTTCACGATTAAAGTTAAGTGAAAACATAGCATAGGCACCTGTCCTGACTAGGCGATGTTGTCTGCTGAATTGGAGGTCGCGGACTGAGCAATTCCACGTTCAGCGGTACACTGAGTTGAAAAAAGTCATGGGATACTTCCCAATGTCGTGTCGGACCTCCACCCAATACGTCGTTGGAAGTCCGCTGCAGAAATTCCGAGCCATGCTGTTTTTACAGACGTATGTAGCTGCGAAAGTGTTGCCTGTGCAGAATTTTGTGCACGAACTGACAACTCGATGTCCCGTAAATGTTCGATGTGATACGTTTCGAGCGATCTGAGTGGCTCAAGCTGTCTAGAACGTTCTTTAAACAATTCGTGATCCGATGACATGACAATGTTGCTTCGGAACATGAAGTCGGTGAAAGGCTGCAAATGGTCCGCCAAGTAGGCGAACATAACCATTTTCAGTCAATAATCAGATCAGCTGGGCCAGATGACCCAGTCCACTCCATGTAAACACAATCTTCAGCATTATGAAATGCAAGTCGGAAGTCTCCATCAGGAACAATCTCCTACGTAAACTGGCCGAATCGCAGTGGGGTAGTCAACCTGAAACAATCCCAACTTCTGCAATGGCACTATGCTAATCTGTGGCAGAGTATAATTCAACTCGTTGCAAACAGATAGATGTAGCTGTCGACGAAGCTTGCAGAATTATAACAGGTTGCTTGAAACCCACTCCAGTCGATTGGCTTTATCACCACGCAGGAATAGCAAAACCACCTGTTCGAAAAGATAGCTGCGAACAAGGAAAGAAAGGCAGAGGAACAGGAAATTACTCGTCCTCTGTATGGGCGTGAATCGCGTCCGCAACGACTGAAATCAAGGAAAAGTTTCCTAACGACATCAAAGGAACTTAGAACCACTACAGAAAAAGCTAGGTTACAACTATGGAGGGCTATGACCTACCTTCACGCTGGTTGGAAAAGAGTTTTTGAAGCTTTACCGCCAGACCATGAAAAGGAATGGACAACTTGGAAGTCCCTGAATAGACTAACCTGGCAAAATGGGAATACACTGATCTAAATGCCGGCCGCGGTGGTCTAGCGGTTCTAGGCGCTCAGTCCGGAACCGCGCAACTGCTACGGTCGCAGGTTCGAATACTGCCTCGGGCAGGGATGTGTGTGATGTCCTTAGGTTAGTTAGGTTTAAGTAGTTCTAAGTTCTAGAGGACTCAGCCATTTTTGAACATCGAAATGATATTCGGTATGCCTGTGGAGAAGAATAGACAGTCCAGCACATGCTTCGGTGTCGATTGTCTAGTCTCCTGTACAGGAAATGACCTTCAACAAGCAAAAGAAAAATCACTGGAAGTGGCCAGGTTTTGGTCAAAAGTAATTTAATCGTAACTGTGTAAAATGTATGTACATGTACCTGTATGTTTCTGACACAAGAATAGTAATATTAGGGAGCCACCACCAGCTTGCTCATTGCCTTGACGACGACTTCGGTCCATGGCTTCGTGCAGTCTGTTCCATACTCGAACCTACTATCAGCTCTTACCAACTTAAGGGACCGATCTGACGAGGTCACGGTTTTCCAGTCGTCTATGCTCCAACCGATGTGATTATGAGCTCAGGAGAGAGACTGTGTAGGCGAAATCGTGCTGTTTGTAAGGCTACTCGTGTTGGTCTTCTGGTGCCATAGCGTAATTAACGTCAAATTACGCCGTACTGTCCTAGCGGATACGTTCGTCGTACGCCATCACATTGATTTCTGCAGTTATTTCGGTCAGTGTTGCTTGTCTGTTAGCACAGACAAATCTACGCAAACGCCGCTGCTTTTGGTCGTTAAGTGAAGGCCATCGCCCACTGCGCTGTCCGTGCTGAGATGTATTGCCTGAAATTATGTGCCTTCGGCACACTTTTGACACTGTGGATTCCGTAATGATTTCCGAAATGGAATGTCCCATGATTCTGGGTCAAACTACCATGCCGCATTCAAAGTCTATTAATTCCCGTCGTGCGGCCATAATCACGTTGGAAACCTTTTCATATGAATCGCCTGAGTACAAATGACAGCACTGCCCTTTTGTTCCTTGCGTACGCTGCACTACCGCCAGCTGTATATGTGCATATCACTATCTCAGTGTATATGGGCCTAACTGTGGCGGCACGGTAGAGCTGGGAAAGAGAGTGTGGCTTCCCTATCACCTCCCATTCGTAGTTGCAGTACTCATCGATACGTCATTATCTTATCTGGTATCGATGCGAGGTTCCTTGGGCGATACCACACGCCGCCTGTGTTTACAGTGGTGCAGCCTTCCCCTGGAGATCGGCGAACACTTTGCGTCACCACTCGCTCGTCGCTGCCTTAAAATAGGCCTCGGACAAAACACAAACGCCGAGCTATGTATACCGCCCATCTCCGCCGCCGGCGGCCGTGTTGACTCCCGTGCGCGGCCTTGCCCACTTGTTAACGAGAGCGCACGCAGGTTGCTACATTGTACGTGTGTGACTGATGTGCCTTCCACTCGTCTGACGTCCCGCAAACGCCGGGGTTTAGACAGGCGCGCTAGTTCCCGCCCTCGAAACCAAGCCGCGCAACATAGCGACCTCCTGACATTCTGCCCTGTTCTTGAGTATCTACTCATTCTGGACTGCAAAGTGTCAGATATTTGATTCGTCGTCTGGAAAAACATAGTTTCTGAGCTTTCGTCTCAGCATCTTCAGCTGCCTTGTGTACCGTGATTTTTCTGAAATTTACGAGGTAGCGATAATTACAGTCTAGCCGGCCGGGGTGGCCGAGCGGTTCTAGGCGCTACAGTCCGGAACCGCGGGACTGCTACGGTCGCAGGTTCGAATCCTGCCTCGGACAAGGGTGTGTGTGATGTCCTTAGGTTAGTTCGGTTTAAGTAGTTCTAAGTTCTAGGGAACTGATGACCTCAGAAGTTACGTCCCATAGTGCTCAGAGCCATTTGATAATTACAGTCTACATAAAATTTCAGATCAACCATGTCTGCCTGCTTAGGTGGGTTGTATGTACTTGCCTCCCGTGCAGTGAATCCGATCCCCGGCCGGGTTGTGAATTTTCTCCGTTTGTGGACTGGGTGTTGTGTTGTCCTCGTCATTTCAACCTCATTACCGGCATGCAACTAGCTCAATGTGGCGTCTACTGAACTAAGACTTGCACTTGGCGGCCCAAATTCCCTGGATGGGGCCTCCTGGCCAACAATGCCATACGCTCATTTTGGGATTAGCCATCTTTCACAGCGTAAAAACATGAAAATGCACCACTTTCTAAGTAGCATGACACTATTGTCGCAATTATTATACAAAAATCTCTAAAAGTGATTAAGATAAAAATACATTGGTGTGCAACACGTTAGGACTAAAGCAAAATTCGCATATTATGTTTCTGTTAAGTAATTTAGCTCGGTGAAACGGTATGATAAACAAGACAGCTGAAACGTAATTAAACGAAGAGAAATAATATTTTTTTCAAAGACAATAATTAGAAAGTCTGCCAGTGCATTATGTTGTAAACCATGGATTGAGAATAGTGGGAGACCAGTTTTTTGCTGCTATATTGTGTGAGTTGGCAAAAGACTAAATATTTATACCTGGTCACTTTTTTCCTGATCTCAATCAGTTCATTTCCTACAGTCTGTATAATTTTGACCTATGAGTCTGAGATACGCTGTAGAGGTGTATGATAAGAATTATGTCTGGTGTTCGTAGAGCTACAGCACTGCAATACTGTCTAAAACCGCTTCAGGAGTTTAATCATTGTTCCCAAATGTGGATTTACGTTATGTGCTGATACTGTTTTATCGTTTCCATCAAGAGGATTATCACATTCATGAGAAAGTGATAATACAGCTATTATCACGAAGAGCGTAGTAGGTGCGCAAGTTACTCTGCATGGTCCTTCAGTGTTTTGCGGATGCGTACTGAATTTTACACTTACTAATACTGATGCTAGTGCCCATGGTAATAGTTGGGTTACTGTGGCTCTAGTTCGTGGTGGTTAGGTCGAGACTATATCAGAGCTGGTGACTCGTAACAGCCGAGAAGTTATTGCTTATCGTTCATTTTAGGTATGTGAGGTGTATAACAGAGATCGTGGTACATCTTACTGTATGTCTACTGTGCCGTTGGTTCTTAGGACGAGGAATCCTCGTAAAGTAAATGAATCAGAGTCTGTGTCCGTATGGGTTAAAGATGCACTGAATTGCACAAAGATTAAAGTTGTTGGTGATGACAAGCTTTGATCTAGAAACTGAAATAAAGTACCTGTCCTTTCCTTATTTTACCTTGAGAAAATGAAAAAAAAGTTATACGACAGCAAAAAAGAAACCTACTGGGTCATGGTAAATGACCCATCCAACCCCAGAACTCCTGAAGATGTCCCTCGATAACGGTCAGTCGATTGTTGCTCGTATTGAAAAGAGAGTTGCTTCATTAGTAGCTCTCAGCAGTTTTGAAATGACCGTTTTGAATCAGTTGCGAGCAGTGGAGGACCAACTGCACAAACGAATGTTTCAGTATGACCTTACGCGCAGCAGCTTCGTATGGCTCCTTAGTAAGTATAAGTACCAGCTTCCTATTGGTGTCTGCTCACAGCACGCAAGCTGCCGCCGCGACGACGCGGCTCGAAGGAGCGGCAGTAGCCGCAAAGGTAGAGAGAGGCGGTCAGCTGGTGGCGTCGCAGCCGCTCTGGACAGAGACGGAGTGGCCAGGTCGTCTAATTTTGGAGCCGTGCTGTGGAAACTCCAGGGAGGCGGAAGACCAGTGGGAGGTGCGGAGCAGGGCAGAACAAACAAACAGGCGGGCGGACGGGCGGACACACAGTCGAATGGGACACGAAGTCAAACGGGGCAGCGGTGCCAACGCGGAAGCGGCGGGGCTCGACAGCCGAAGGGGCCCCGTGGGCGGAGCGCGAACCGAGGCGGCTGCCTTTCTCAAGTTTCTGCAGAAACGCTGAAAGGCTAACTCTCTCCTGGCGTAAATACTTTAGCTAAAGCGAACCTACAGTGGCAACGGCTCTTCGATTGTGTGCTGTTGTTGGCTGTTCGTTATTATTGGTCTTACCTGATTGAGTGATAGCTAATGAGAACCGCTCAGTGTAAGGAGCTACATCAAGTACCTTATGGTTACAATTTTCGCAGCAACTGTATATAAATTGCACTACTTTACATGAAAAACGCCCTTTCTCTGCGCCACATTAACTCTTTTTAAATTTTGCTTATGGGCCCAGAGGTTCCTTGCTTGTCTTTTTACAAGGCATTTTCGGTGGGTCTCGTGAAATATTAATTTTTTTCTCATGGGTTTCTCGGTATCACTTACAGGTTAAGGATTTTAAACAGCCTATAATACTTTTTTCATAATAAAATGTATACGTCAGTACAGATCATTGTCTAATTTATTATTTTTAATTGGGCAGCTTTCTCTCATCTAGATAACTGGTTGAAACATTGTATTGTTTTAAGTGGTCACTCTGTTTCCAAAACATAAGTCATTTTTCAATTTTCTGTGTCTAGAGGTTCATTATGTTGTTTCCAATTTTCTAATTTTTTGCTCTCAATTTTTTGTGTGTGTTTATCGTTAGAAGTTTTGTGTGTCTGTGTGTCTGTGTGTCTGTGTGTCTGTGTGTGTGTGTGTGTGTGTGTGTGTGTGTGTGTGTGTGTGTACACTTAAAGACACTTTAGAAAATGGAATTGAGATAACATATTGGGGTCTTTGTCTGTTGTGATCAATTAATGTCAACACTGAGTTTTATTTGGTTGTTTAGTAGTAGGTCCTTTTCTGTCTTTGTTTTGTATGTGTGATAATTTTCTTGAAACGTTTTCTTTTAAAACTATCATATACACAAAACAAACGCAGAAAAGAAGCTACTATTAAATAAACAAGTGAATGTAACCACTCACTGCATACCGTAACTAATCACAGACAAAAAATTTCAACTGATTATCTCAAAACGCATTCCTTTGCTAAGTATGTCACTAAAAACAGCATAATTGCAAAGAAAAAAGCAATTTCAAGCAAAAAACTGGAAAGTTGTCAACGCTTAACGTAATAAATGAGTCTCTAGACAAAGAAAATGCGAAAATGGCAGTTAAAATACTATGTTTTGGAAATAGTGACCACAAAAAATACTGCAACTTTCAGTCAGTTTTCTACACGCGGGGAAGCTGCCTGGGTTTCAAATAATGAACTAGACGGTGATCTGCAAGTGCCTCTCCCTTTTATTATTATGAAAACTTTCACTAACGGTTTCAAATGTATAGCTTATATCCCAGAATTCAAAAAATCATGTTTTATTTCAGGCTACCCACTTAAAACGCCTTGTTAAAAAGGTGAAACGCGTCTGGGTGCATAATTAAAATAAAAAATGTTCAGCATGCAAAAGGCGGTTTTCATTGTAAACTACTGCAATTTGTAATTATTTCTAATGTTGTCACAGACATTTGGTTGTTTCTTTATGAGAGAACTTCATTGACGAAGCACGAGAAACTGCTCACGTGCCATGTGATTGGCTACCTCCAGGCGAGTCGTGATTCATTCTGTCCACTTTCCGTCATTCACCACGCAAACCAGTATCAGTGGCAGCAGCATACAAATGTCACCGCTTCTCTTTATGTTAATTGACGTTACGTAAAATAACGGAAAAATAAAAATATTAACTTTCTGTAAATTCTAACTTGAAATAATTAACAGCGGCAACGTTAAAGAAAATTTGGGCCTTTTTTTCATGAAATATAGGTTTCTTTGATTCTATTGTTAGTGGTTCTACGTAAATTACTAAGGAATTTCAGTAACAACTTTAAAATACTTCCGGCCCACAGTTTCTTGGAAGGCCATTCTTTAGGTAATCGATCATCTGATATCGAAATTTTATGCGGTTTCCTTCTGGAATAGATATGTAATCTATAATCGGACTTTGTAACGTAGAAATGATTTCAGGTTCTATGGGAATTTAAAGACAAAAGATAGCTGCGCATAAATTCGCATTTGGAACTTACGTGGACCAAAAGAAAAGCTTCTGTATTTAATTACTCCACAGTTATTGATCTTGTATGGAAAGAAGTGTTTTAAATGAAAAAACGAATTTAGCAATATCTATTCAATGTATTTGACACAGACAACTTACATTTGGTTATAACAGCGACTAATCGATAGTTAGGATGGAAAAAAATGGCTGTCAACATAATACTTTTACGATTCTTTTACATTTAATTATTGCCTGAAATCTGATTAAACATTTACTCTACAGAAGAGAAGTAAAGCTAGCATAGAGCTAATTTAACATCAGATCAAAGCGAGCTAACTAAGCGAGAGAGAGCATAATCGGCAAAAAATGAGGTCAAAAAGTGAGATAAAAGGCCCTTATACAGTGGTTTATATAATCGCTTATGTTGACGATCTTGAAATAAATAGCTGTAATTTCGTCTTAAATTGCAGTGAAAGTATTTATTTTTTATTTATTGATGGTGACTAGTGTGTCCAGTTTCATACCATCCGTGTTGTGAGTATGACAAATACAGGCGATACTCCATGTACAGAAACTACTCCTGCTGCAATCAAAACTTTGACTATTGCAGGGCAGTTTCTGTACATGGACTATCGCCTGTATTTGTCAGCTTTACAGTACGCATGGTTTGAAAATGGACACAGGTGTCCGAAACTAGTCACCACCAAAAAATAAGAAATACGTACTTCTCAAAGAAACTTACGACGAAGTTATACACATTTATTTCGGTTGTAAGAAAAGTTACGGACCTATTTTTAATTTGCATCTTGAACTTGGTCCGTTTAGAGATTACATATTGATTACAGTTCATATATCCCTAAAGTTTTACACTTTTCGTCTGCACACTTTACGGTGTCTGTTTACACATATTTAAATTAATAAAGTTCAGGGAAAAATTTGTGAAGTTCGTCTGTGATGCAACAACGGCGAGTCGTGATTCGTCCTGTCCACTTTCCCTCATGCAGCACGCAAACAGTTATCAATAGCAGCACGCAACGGAAAGCCGCTGAAACCGTAAATAGACTTTTTCCAGTGCTTATGTTCCTTATCAGAATATTTAGCTTTAAAATTTATATCCTCTTCTGCATCTGTACATAGAAATTCTGGGTAAAAAAAAATCACGCAACGACGGATCAAAAATACACTCATGGATTGCGAAAGGATTCAACAGTTTCTTCAGGTGACGAAAATTTCTGTGCAGTAAGTTTTTCTTTTGTGTAACATTGGAGACGAGAATGAAAAATTTTATCAGCTTTAGTCTGTAGTAGCAATTTAATTTTATCAAATGATTACAGGTTTCGCTGCGAAGTACTACCACGAGACCGACTGCTTATGTACTCGATTGGGTGTGCCACACGTGAATAAATAGCGCACACACACCTACCTGGGCTGCTGGAACTCGACAACTCTGCGACAGGGGATAGCTGGGTGGTGATACTTGTTACCGAATCTTGATCTCGTTTGGGAAAATAACACTTAGAGTAAAGAATTGTGGTCGTTATTTCAACCGACAATATGTCTGAAATATAGAAGAAGAAGAAGCCGTTGTGTGATAAACCAGGTGAATATTGCCACTGAGATATTACCTAAGTGCATTTCTGCTCCAAATTGTAGATTGTTTGGATGTGCTCCGTGCCCGCTGACAATTGCGCAATAAGTGATGAGACTTCTCAGTTGTTGTTTTCCTGGTTCCACTGATGACTGTTGGCAAAGCGCTGTATTTCATTCAGTATTACATGCTCTTTGATCTAGTAAAAAATGGTTCAAATGGCTCTGAGCACTATGGGACTCAACATCTTAGGTCATAAGTCCCCTAGAACTTAGAACTACTTAAACCTAACTAACCTAAGGACATCACACACACCCATGCCTGAGGCAGGATTCGAACCTGCGACCGTAGCAGTCCCGCGGTTCCGGACTGCAGCGCCAGAACCGCACGGCCACCGCGGCCGGCTTTGATCTAGTAAAGCAATGTTTGCGACATATCCAGTGTAACCGAAAAAAGAATCGACCATTTCCTCGCGCACAGGTGTTACTACCATAAACGCCTTTGTGTTGGTGGCTTTTGTAGCTACGCATCGTTATATAGTGCACTCGTGCTGTAGACAACTAGGCTGGCCGGAGTGGTCGAACGGTTCTAGGCACTACAGTCTGGATCCGCGCGACCGATACGGTCGCAGGTTCGAATCCTGCCTCGGGCATGGATGTGTGTGATGGCTTTAGGTTAGTTAGATTTAAGCAGTTCTAAGTTGTAGGGGACTTCTGACCTCAGATGTTAAGTTCCATAGTGCTCAGAGCCATTTTTTTTGTAGACACCTAGGCTTGACGAGACGAGGACGACATACACGGGGTGTGGAAACGCAAAAAAAGGAAAAAAAGCATTACTATGCCTAACACGGTGCCACTCAAAACAGATTCCTGTTGGATAAATACAGGTCCTACGTGGTTTTGAAGGGAATCTTACGTTATTCTTCTTGCAAGATAGTGGCACGTTCAGGTAACCATCGAGCTGTATACTGTTGTGAAGTCAATAAATTATTTTGTGACATGACGTACCATGGAAATTACCAATCAGGTGGCTTCACGTTGGCCGCCAAAAATGTAGTGAACTCGAGAAATTAAATGAAATAAAACGAAAATCGTTCGTAACTAAGGAGTTCAGGTATGAGTGTAAAAGATTGCATATATGATCAAAACATGAAAGAAATGCTTATTTTTTGTGCTGTTTATACAAACCAAAACAAAATTATAAATCTCAGGGCCGATTTGACTGGTAGCGGACACGTCTCACCATTATTCATCATCGTTCGTCGTGTAGTGCTGTCGGAGGCAGGCGCTGAGTCGGTATGTCACGTCGCCTCGGAGCTGTGCTGCGAATGTCGGCTGCCGTCGTCAGCAATCGCGGCGTTGCGGCGGGTCCCAGGTACGATCTCCGCGTTGTCTGCCCGTTGTCGGTTGCGTGGCCGAAGTTGTGCTGTCACGGAAGGGATGTTGACGGTGGGTGCAAGAGCGCCCATGGCCTTTCGCTGCGGCAGTCTTTCCAAGACTCCCACTTTGCGCTTCTCATCCATCTCTTAGCTCTTTTTCGAAACATTATTCCTTTCGGCGTTGTCATTGGCGGACGAAATTTTCAATGTGGCCCCGTGACAGATCGCCGTTCCATTGCCATGCCTCTCCGAGCAGGGAGGAAATTTTCTATCTGTCGTGTGTCTCGTGAATTGGCATCTTTCTCACGATTTCACATTCTTAAGATGCTGTCCTGCCTTCCGAGGCTGTTTGGAGAGCAGGTACACAAAAATGGACAGACCCGTGTTTGGGCTCCGTCTCAAATTCTGCCGGCGTCCGTCATTTACAAGGACTCTCCTCACTGTCGAGGAAAAGATCCCCTTAAGAATGCCGGTTTCCTTCACACGCCGCCTTGCGCCGATTCCCCACGCTTTTTGCACGCTCCTCTCTACCCGCTGGGTGCTGGAATTGTCGGCACATCCCTGTTTCCTAAGGCAGGTAAAATGACTGCCGCCAGGCCAGAAGAACATAAATAATGTGGCGCGTACATTCTTGGCGTTCCGTCCTAATGGCTGCAGGTGTCCATAAGCTCTCGCACACTTTTCGCCGCGCGGGATTAGCCGAGCGGTCTTGGGGCCCTGCAGTCATGGACTGTGCGGCTGGTCCCAGCGGAGGTTTGAGTCCTCCCTCGGGCATGGGTGTGCGTGTTTGTCCTTAGGATGATTTAGGTTAAGAACTCTGTAAGCTTAGGGTTCAAATGGGAGCACTATGGGACTTAACATCTGAGGTCATCAGTCCCCTAGACCTACAACTACTTAAAGCGTCACACACATGCATGCCCGAGGCAGGATTCGAACCTGCGACCGTAGCAGCAGCGCAGTTCCGGACTGAAGCGCCTAGAACTGCTCGGCTACTAAGCTTAGGGACTGATGACCTTAGCAGTTAAGTCCCATAAGATTTCACACACATTTGAACATTTTTTTAACACACTTTTCGCTCTCAGACGGGCCTTTCGCATCGTGTCCCTTCTTGAGCCCGGCTTCCTGCTGTGTGAGTCTGGGGCCAGTGAGTCCGGCCCCTTCCACCTCCACGGCCGGCCGCAGCGGCTTGACGAAAGTGGCTGCAGTACTACAATACCTGTCACGCACGTTTATCTCCAAAGTAGACTACAAAGGCTCAATAATATTCAGATTTAGTGACTGTGGTGTCCAGAGGAGATGCGACAATTCATCCTGCTTACAGAACATTTCCTGGAGGATGCGTGCTCTGTGAACAGCGGCCCTATCGTCGTGGAACATAGTGTCACCATTGGGGAACAAATATTGTATCACGGGATGGACCTGATAAGCCGAAATAGTCACATAATCCGTGACAGTAATGCGAGGGGCCCCATGGAATAGTACGAAATGGCTGGCCAAATTGTCACTGAACGCCCACCATGTTTCACTCCTGGGACGTAAGCTCGGCCAGTAGCTGGAAACAGTCCGAAACAAGACTCATCGGACAAAGGACTTTTATCCATTCCTTCATAGTCCAGGTTCTATGGCTTCAACACCGCGTTTTGCTGTTACGGGCATTTCAGAGGTGATTGGTTTTGGAATCCGTACTCGCCTTGCACTAACGGAGCTTCCTTTGTGTTGTTTTGGTGCTGTCAGCCTTCACGAGTGCAACATTGTTCTGCACTGACGTTTGCTGTTGTCGTCTTCTTATTTTTCGTCACAATTCTCCTCATTGACCGTCGGTCGCCATCACTCAACACGCGCACTTTCGTTGCGTTGTAACTTAGCTGATCATGGTTTTATGCTTTTTGTGTATGCGGTGTAAATCTTCGATAAAGAGCCTCTAGAAATACCAGGCACTTTGGTGCCATTGGTTAGAGAAGCACGCACCAAACGAGCACCAAGAATTTTGTTCCCGTTCGATTTCACTTAGCTCAGACATAATGCACTTCAGCTACACAGAACACTTTCATCGTACTGAGTACGTTGGACAGCTGCCGCTCGTCGTCGAATACAACAGCGCAACCTGTAGGTTTAGCTAGCATCTGCATTTACATTCAAGCATGTACTTCTCGCGGTGTTTTCATGTTTTTGTACAACTTCTGTACGGGGGTTGGAACTTCAATAGCGGCAACTATTTATTTACAGCTCGTACAAAATAGATGCGTGTTTCAAAGTTTTACTGACCTTCAGAGTAGTCACCAGCATTGTGTCTAACCCGTTGCTATCGTTATGGAAGTCGTAGGATACTCTTAGTAGAGCCAGTTGTGTTGGCACGGCGGTACGGTCTATTGCGCGACGAATTTGTAGCAGTTCTGAAGCGAATGCCGTGAAGTGTTTCCTTCAGTTTAGAAATCGAATTCAACTCACGATGGCTTCATCACTTCTGTCTCGTAGGTTGTGTTCCAAAAATGAACAGCGTAGAGACAGAAGTGATGACACATTCTGCTGGACCTGACCGTCATTTTGCAGGATAATGCTAAAGCACGTACAGTGCAAGCTGTTACTGATTTGTTTGACTGGTGGATCTGTTACGTGCTGTACCACCTACTGCACTCACCTGACTTAAGCCCTCGTGAGTTCAACTCGATTTCCAAACTGAGGGAAACACTTCACAGCATTTGCTTCAGAGCTGCTACCAATTCGTTAGAACAATAGAACGCGCCGCTCGAACTGTCAACACAAATGGCACTGCTAAGAGTATCCTAAGACTTCCACATCGCTTCCAACGGGTTATACACAATGCAGGTGACTACGCTGAAGGTGAGTAAAACTTTGCAACAAGTATCTATTTTGTACGAGCTGTAAATAATATTGGCAACTATTTAAAGTTCCAACTCTCGTATATGAAAATGATTAGCGTTTCTGCTCAACCACACAAAATGTCAAGTGATTCCAACACTCTGCGGATAAGAAAAGATTACGCAGCGGGTCCTTCATTCAGAAATCCATGAAAACATTGTTCGTGACAAGAGTTTCGTGCTTCGTGTATGAAAAACAAGTGGAATCGGTGGGTTCAGGAGCTTCGACCTAAACGCCAAGCAGGATCTGAGCGGTCCCCATTGTACCAGATGCACGTCTTCGTGACATGTGTTGCAACTGACAAAACATTACGTATTGGACGTGAAGGAACGTTCCTTTAATGTGATGCATTGTCACACTGAAAGCCGAGATGGGAAATTAACCAAACCAGCTCGTTTGTGAATTAAATGTATATTACAGCAGCCTTTATTGGCTCAATGATGCAGTTGTTTAAAAATTTGGTGTTAAAAAAGTAGTCCATGTTGTACGAGGTGGTAGAATCGACCGAAACAAGAAAGAAATGTCCAGTGAAAATGAGCTGAAAAGTGCATACTTAAAGAGCTATGAGCACTTGTTCCTCTTCGCTACTGTGAAACACGTGTCTTCTATTGCATCGAACCTACCGGTAGCAAATCAAGTGGCTCGCCTCCAGATTGCTTCGATGTACTCTCTTCATCCTGCCTAATAGGCAATACTCAAGAACGTGTCGCTCAAGTGTTTTATGTGCGGTGAGGTTGGTATATGAGCTACACTTTCCTACAATTTCACAATAAATCGAAGTCGAACATTCGCCTGCCTTAAGTGCTTGCCCATTTCGTACTCCTCTGCAACGTTATTTCCACATTTAAAGCAAGCTGCTGTTCGCAGACACTTTCCCGTACACCACAGCCTCATCAGCGAACGGTCGCTGAATGTTACTCACCCCCTTCCGTCACCGAGTGCGAAATGCTGGAAAAAATGCTTAAAAACTTCTGAGCCCCCTTGTGATTGGCCTCATTTTGTTTTTTGCGATCCCCAGAGGAGCGATATATAGATCTGGATGTGTAAGGTCTCCTCAACAGTTTTTAGTTTCATTTGGGTCACCTTTAACAACGAGTTCAGTAGCATCCAAAGGGCCGGAATAAGACGATTTGGTAGGTGGAAATGGTATAAGTAATTACGACACATTTACACGATTAAAATAACCGAAGACGCCGGCCGGAGTGGCCGAGCGATTCTAGGCGCTTCAATCCGGAACCGCGCGACCGCTACGGTCGCAGGTTCGAATCCTGCCTCAGGCATGGATGTGTGTGTGGTCCTTAGGTTAGTTAGGTTCAAGTAGTTCTGAGTTCTAGGGGACTGATGACCTGAGAAGTTAAGTCCCATAGTGCTCAGAGACATTTGAACCATTTGATTGAAGACAGAAGAAAATTGTAGAGAGAGAGAAATTGTTTCATCTATACGAATAAAAATGTAGATGTTTGTTCCTTCAGAATCGTGTATCTCCGACAGATTTTCACCGACTTCTTTGAGATTTTGACACAGTGTTGCATTCGAATAAGCGCGTGTCTGTATATGCTTACACGAGCGTCATATGGTGTGTATACACGGTGAACGTCAATGAAACCGACTAACTGCAGGGACGCATTCCTCAATGGAAATGAAGCAAAAAGGTTCTTTGTATATGTCTCCGGAAATGCATCGCTGCCAGGGTAGATATGTGCCATCTATTCCTTGTGTGTTGCAGGCTGTGAGATCGACGCAGCGTACTGTAAGCAGCGAAATGGTCCGGTATTAATGGCGGGAACGATTTGAGATAATGTGTATGGCAAAGCATATTAAAGTACACTCACACACACCAACCACATCACACAACATTTCAAGTCCTTTTTGGGCGTTTGTGTGATCATGGATACCTTCCGGCGGACGGACGTGCAGTGCCGCAGCGGATTGTTTGCACACAAGATTTGGAGGACCGGGTTCTACAAGATACTGGGTAAAGGAATACTACACGCTCAAGGCCCGCCAACACCGTATAAGCCAAAATATGATTACGTGAAACCTGCAAAACGGCAGCTACTACCGCTGTCACCTGCAACGAGCGCATGGATTATCAGCAGCGGGTTTCTGTCTGTGGGAAGGATTTTGCCGGTGGTTTTTGCCATCACAATTAGGGAATTTCTGTTATCAGCCCTCTTTACTGACGAATCGACCTTTACCAGAACTGGCATCATCAGTCTACACAATCGGTATCTGTGGATTACTGACAATTCTGAGGGAATGGTTAAAGTGTCTCATCAGCAACGGCTGAGCATCATTGTTTGGACAGGGATTCTTGGCGACCACATACTTGGCCCGGTTATTATTCCACAACGCCTCAACCAAGCAATGTACTTGGACTTCCTGTACAAGCACTCTGCCTGAGATGCTTGAGAATGTGACTCTGGCAATAATACAGCTTATGTTGTTTCTGCATGACGGAGCCCCACCATACTTCCGCATTACGGTTTGCGACACCTCAACATCACCTTCCCCGGACAATGGATAGGAGGCTACATTACTCGACTTATACCCCTTGGATATTTACCTTTGGAGGCATCTGGAAAGCCTTGTGTGTTCCTCATATGTAGACCCTTAACAGTGTGTTCACGACGCATGTTACGCTATTAGGAGAGAGGCCGGAACGTTATAAGAGCGCGGCAATCCGTGATCTGAACGCGTACATTGCATTCCATGGAGGCCACTTTGAA
Source organism: Schistocerca gregaria (assembly GCF_023897955.1). Classification (NCBI taxonomy): domain Eukaryota; kingdom Metazoa; phylum Arthropoda; class Insecta; order Orthoptera; family Acrididae; genus Schistocerca; species Schistocerca gregaria. The sequence goes on from NC_064929.1 coordinate 132,343,871, forward strand.
TATTTGTTGTGATGTCGATGCTATGTAGCTCTTTAATGTGTTTCGGAGTCTTGTTGCGCGCACACACACACCGTCCATTTTTGCACACATGTTCATAGGACCTTATTTCCACCATTACCATATTATGCTCCCGTAGTTATAAAAACGCGCGTAATCGATTGCAACGATGTGCCAAATTTATAGGAACCTGTGAAGAATTTCAGGAGATTTGAGCTTTTGAACAAAGAAGATAAAATTTTTTACTAACAACGTATATAGCGCTTCGGTAGATCTATAAAGACATGCGAGTATTCGAATGTAACATTGTGACAGGTTATCAAAGCATTCGGTCAAGAATTTTCGGAGATTAACGATTTTGTACAAACGAACATTTACACATATATAAATAAAAATGTAAATGTTCTGCTGTTGAAGATCTTAAATCTCCATAAGTTCTTCACCGATTATTATGAAAGTGTTGTATTCATAGGGCAAACGCTATTATTAAAACTCTCGAAGTGGTTGACCGATTTACTTCAAATTTTTACACTAAACTCTAATCAATACACGAACGGATTTTTGCAAAATGTATAAAAGTGAGATATCTTCAGTAAGCAAGAGAGTTCTATTCATGGCTTGTGATTTCCCTAAATCGCTTCAGGCAAATGCCGGGATGGTTCCTTTGAAAGGGCACGGCCGATTTCCTTACCCATCCTTCCCTCACCCGAGCTTGCGCTCCGTCTCTAATGACCTCTTTGTCGACGGGACGATAAACACTAATCTCCTCCTCCTCCTCCTATTCATGGCTTATCGGCTTATGATTGGAATACTACTACCGAATCTGAATATGCATTAACAACAACCAAGGCTAAGGTGAGAGAAAGGGGGAAGTAAGACATGGAGAGAGGGGTGGGAGGAAATGGACAAAGTAAACGCGGTAGAGGAGATGGACAAAGAGGGGGTGAAAAGAAGATCGACAGAGGAAAGGGGATGGAGTGATAGAGACGAGGATAGGTATGGGCAGGAGAAGATGGAGAGATAGAGGATCAGAAGATGGGCAGGGGGAAGAAGTGATGGACAAACAGGGAAGAGTAGGAGACAAACACGTAAATCCAGTCCCCAAACATATTAGAAACGTGTCCTTTCTTTTTTCGTTCTTTTTCATTCAGTCAGACTGAACCATAATAACGCGTTACCTGGAACAGCTACTATCCCCACACCTAGCCGAAACAAACTTTTTTTTTTTTTTTGTACTGCAAAGTGAAGAAAGAAGTAGCAAGTATTTGATTAGTCACTAAAATAAAATAGGCACAATTTTTTCCTAGAATTACATTCCAGAAGGAGGAAAAGACAAAAAATAATCCTATTCTTCTTTCTGGAACTTACAATGTGCCTACAGAAGCGGTACAACAATCTCAAGGCTAAGACTGTAACACTGCTCGTTATTGCTTCTGGCACATCTCGTACGTTATGCAACACGTGTGTGGGTGAGGGACGGTGAGTGCTGTTTTGATGTCGGGTGATCCGCATTTCTTATCCTATTTGGCCGTCTCGCAGAACGCTTCTTGGCATTGGAGGGAAGAGACAGAAATGTGGCGCGTGCATTTGTAAAGTGCGCGAGCAGACAGTGGAGCGATTGTTCTGCGGCCAAGGGCCTCGCGTCTCGACTCGCCGGCGCTTAATTTGCTGTCTGCGCCTGACAGGTGTGCGTGTAGGCTGCCCGCTGGGCGCAGCTGTCGGGCGAGAAAGCAGCCGCTGACATTGCAGGGGTTACCGACCTTCGCGCGTCGTGTCCTGAATTTGATGCTGAGCGGAAAATGGATACGCTAGCGCTCGACATCTGTGGCTTCCGAGGACTATTATTTGCTCAACCGCATACAGCCAGTTTCGGAAGATGTGCATAGCAGTCTTCGATAAACGAAATAAAAATGCACATTTGAAACTTTTGTGACTGTTCGTGACAAGTCGAAGGCTGTAAATCCATTGACGGAAAAATAATTGCCCCACCAAAAAATAATTAATGTAGTGAAATGAAATTTCGGGTGTACATTTGTCTAGGTAAACATCTAAAGTGATCACAATTGCAAGACCACAGTACGCTATTGGCCATTAAAATCGCTAAACCACGAAGATGACGTGCTACAGACGCGAAATTCAACCAACAGGAAGAAGATGCTGTGATATGCAAATGATTAGCTTTTCAGAGCATTCACTCAAGGTTGGCGCCGGTGGCGACACCTACAACGTGCTGACATGAGGAAAGTCTCTAAACGATTTCTCATACACAAACAGCAGGTGACGGACTTTGCTTGGTGAAACGTTGTTGTGATGCCTCGTGTAAGGAGGAGAAATGCGTACCATCACGACTTTGATAAAGGTCAGATTGTAGCCCATCGCGATTGCGGTTTATCGTATAGCGACATTGCTGCTCGCGATGGTCGAGATCCACTGACTGTTAGCGGAATATGAAATCGGTGGGTTCAGAAGGGTAATACGGAACGCCGTGCTGGATCCCAACGGCCTGGTATCACTAGCAGTCGAGATGACAGGCATCTTATCCGCATGGCTGTAACGGATCGTGCAGCCACGTCTCGGTCCCTGAGTCAACAGATGGGGACGATAGCAAGGCAACAACCATCTGCACGAACAGTCGGAGGACGTTTGCAGCAGCACGGACTATCAGCTAGTAGACCATGGCTGTGATTACCCTTGACGCTGCATCACAGACCGGAGCACCTGCAATGGTGTACTGGACGATGAAACTGAATGCACGAATGGCAAAACGTCATTTTTTCGGATGAATCCAGATTCTGTTTACAGCATCATGATGGTCGCATCCGTGATTGGCGACATCGTGGTGAACGCACGTTGGAAGCGTGTGTTCGTCATCGCCATACTGGCGTATCACCCGGCGTGATGGTATGGGGCGCCATTGGTTACACGTCTCGGTCACCTCTTGTTCGCATTGGCGGCATTTTGAACAGTGGACGTTACATTTCAGATGAAGATCTAATCTTCATTCGATCCCTGCGAAACTCTACATTTCAGCGCGATAATGCACGACCCCATGTTGCAGATCCTGTACAGGCCTTTCTGGATACAAAAAATGTTCGACTGCTGCCGTGACCACCACATTCTCCAGATCCCTCACCCATTGAAAACGTCTGGTCAATGGTGGCCGAGCAACTGGCACGTCACAATACGCCAGTCACTACTCTTGATGAACTGTGGTATCGTGTTGAAACTACATGGGCAGCTGTACCTGTGCACGCCATCCAAGCTCTGTTTGATTCAATGCCCAGGCGTATCACGGCCAGAGGTGGTTACTCTGGGTACTGATTTCTCAGGATCTATGCACCCAAATTGCATGAAAATGTAATTACATGTCAGTTCCAGTACAATATGTAAGTCCAAAGAATACCCGTTTATGATCTGCATTTCTTCTTGGTGTAGCAGTTTTAATGGCCAGTAGCGTAAATGAGAGATACGCTATTGCAAATGTGAAATGCTGGTACATTAATAGTCTGTGTAACGTACAGAATGTTGAATACAAGCATGTAAAGGTGCCATCATTGTGTTGTATAGATGCCGGATGTCAGTCAATACAGGAATGTTTAATTCTGTTTGTGGACGACGCCGGAGTTTTCGTCCGATGATGTCCCATATGTGCTCGATTGGAGGCAGATCTGATGATCGAGCAGACCAGAGGAACACGTCGTCCCTCTGTAAAGCAATTTGAGTTACAACGTCGGTATGTGGACGACCGTTATCCTGTTTGAAAACACCACCTAAAATGCTATTCATGAATGGCAGTAGAACACGTCGAATCACCAGATTGACGTTCACATTATGAGTGCAGGTAAATGGGATAACAAGGAGAGTGCTGGTGCTGTCATGCGAAGCCGCTCATGAGACCTTAACTCCAGGTACAGGTGCATTGTGTTGTGCCAAGCACTCTGACAGGTTGGTTGCAGGCCCTCAACTGGCTTGCAGCTTTGCAACTCGCGGCCATCACTGGCACCGAGGCAGAACAAAATATAACAGGTCCATACCCTGCCCTCCAGGAAGCTCTCGCTTGACACAACTGAGGTCGCAAATAGCGTTGGTTTAGGGTCAGTGGATTCCGGACTGTGCTGCTTCGAACAGAACCTTTTTGATCGTCGTCCTCATACAAAAGAGATACACCAAGGTAGCAGCAGACTGGTCGCACACTCGTAATCGAATACAGGTTCTCTAAATTCATGAGACCGCGTTTCGCAACAACTTCATCGCGTTTCTTCCAAGACTTCCCATTTCTTCTCTTCTAACATTTCTGTTAGACTTCCGTATGGGCTGTACCGGTCTGTTGCGATCCTAGCAGCGCACCTCTCATACTGGAGCAGTACTGTAGAACTGGTCGTACCAGCGTCTAGTACGACATCCTTTACAGACAGACCGCACTCTCCCAGAACGTTCCAGTCGGCTTCCCTCACACTCATTTGGGATCATCGTCTTGTTTCACATCGCTAGTAGTATTACCCCTCAAAATACTTTGACCATGTGGCACCCTCAGATCTTGACCACCAAACTTGTACAGATACCAAAAGGTTCTTTCTCTTTGTTATAGGCGCTGTCTTACATTTCGTCTACATTTACAGAGAGCTGTCATTAATTACAGCAAGTGGAAATTCCCCGGTCGCAGGTTCGAATCCTGCCTCGGGCATGGATGTGTGTGATGTCGTTAAGTAGGTTTAAGTAGTTCTAAGTTCTAGGGGACTGATGACCTCAGAAGTTACGTCCCATAGTGCTTAGAGCCATTTTTGTTGGAAATTCTCTCTCTCTCTCTCTCTCTCTCTCTCTCTCTCTCTCTCTCTCTCTCTCTCTCTCGAAATCCGTACGTACAGCATCGTCAACTAGCAGTATTATAACTCTGCTGGCCCTGTTTGATAAACCGTTCATGAATGTGGTGTTAAAAAGAGAGGGTGAAACCCAGTTCCTTAACATAGTGAGATGTTTCTATACAAAAATCTACGTTTTTCTTATTGATAATGAGGGTATTGCGTGGCTCTAGTACTCACTACATTTTTAAGTACGTATACACAAATTTCGTTTAAATCGATATTGTGAAATGCATATATCTTTCTAGAAAGTCTTACACCACCAATATCGTTTCCTAAAACAATAAAATGTAACTGAAATTGTTTTTTGGAGCACTATCTCGCTTCTATCTCGTCTTCAGTCTTCACTGCAGCAGATTTGACTTACTCTGTAACAGTCTGCCAATGTACGTGTGTTTCCGCTGTCATTAAATAAGCTTAAAATACTGTCTGTGACCTATTCTACTGATATCATTTATAGAATACTTTAATTGCCTCGAAATCTGACATTCATATGCGTTCATTCACTACTTTTCAGAATATTCAGCGGCTGGAACTGTAGAGTGGCACACGAATTGCTGGGATACGCAATGATTGAAGAAGTACCATGTTTAGTAACTAATTTATCTGAAGAAAGTGCAGAGCGGCTCTGAAATACGTCATCGGCCATTTAAAGCATCTTGCAGTAATTTTTGTGCAAGCTATGCCGAGGATGATTCGGTCATTGGTCTGCAAACAATGACATTGTCGATCTTCAATACCAGTCTGACACAGGCCCCGCTGTGCTGTTTTCAGTCGATGATGGCAGATAAAAAAAGTCTTCAGAATGAGATTTGTACTCTGCAGCGGAGTGTGCGCCGATATGAAACTTCCCTGAAGATTAAAACTGTATGCTGGACCGAGACTCGAACTCGGCACCTTTGCCTTTCGCTGACAGGTGCTCTACCATCTGAGCTGCCCAAGCACGACTCACGCCCCCTTCCTCACAGCCTTACTTCTGCCAGTATCTCATTCTGGAAACATGCCCCAGGCTGTGGCTAAGCCATGTCTCCGCAATATCCTTTCTTTCAGAGTGCCAGTTCTGCAAGGTTCGCAGGAGAGCTTCTGTGAAGTTTGGAAGGTAGAAGACGAGATACTGGCAGAAGTAAAGCTTCTCATACTAAACTTATGTACTTCTTTCTGAATCACGAATCTCGTGCAATAAGAGAAGCACTTGCCGTCATCGAATGAAGCATCGTCCTCTAGTTCCGTTTGTTCACTGCATCTGTTACATATATGTAGTTTAATTTAATTCAACTGAATGGCCTCTCTGAAAACTTTAACTACTTCAGAGGAAGCGGAGGGAGGAATAGCAACAAGCGGGCCCCCAAGCTGAATGTCCTCATCTGACGGACGAATCACGATGAATAGTGTTATGTGACAATACTGCATGACAAACTGCGACGTTCTGAATTTGATCCACGATATTGGTGTGAAGTTATGTGACGAGAAACAATAATAAGGCAATTGTCGTCGGTAGAACGGGAGGTCGGTTATGGGGTCGCTGCCTATGAACCGGTTCAACATCATCGGCGGATTGGCGATCACACGACCTGGCCGCCACTGACGAGTTGGAGCCGTGGAAAAGGATATGGCAGGGCAGTGTAGGGGGCAAGAAGATAGAGATGCTCCCCTACCTCCTGTCTCGGGGTCACTTGCGCAATTGTTCATATTTACATAATCTTAATTGTGACATTAATGTAACCAACTAAAATATTTATATGGGAAAATTATTAATCAGTCATGTTTGTTTTTGTTTTATTAAGCGCAAATAGTGCTAAGATCTTCATTCTCTATTGTTTTCTAATTGTTGTTTCTTTTCACTTAGTTGTGTGTAAAAAAGGGATGGCGGAGGGAAGGGCATAATTGTTAAATAGCGATAGTAGCGTAAACAGATAGTAGTGGCCCACCTCCAAGTCGGTTAGGGACTGGTAACAGGCAGGGCGGGGTGTCCGAGCGGTTCTAGGCACTACAGTCTGGAACCGCGCGACCGCTGCGGTCGCAGGTTCGAATCCTGCCTTGGGCATGGATGTGTGTGATGTCCTTAGGTTAATTAGGTTTGACTAGTTCTAAGTTCTAGGGGACTGATGACGTCAGCAGTTGAGTCCCATATTGCTTGGCTGGTAACATCCTGGGACTAGCCCAGAGCGGCTAAGGCGCCATGAACTGTATTCAATCATATTATAAACATTTACTGTCTGCAGTTTGTTAAATCAAGTAATACAGTGCCAATGTGTAGTAATACTGCCCACTTCATTACATCTAGATAGTGAGCTTTACGACTGTAGAGTATAACTGTAAAGGCATTGTTCCTGCGGATACTTATACACTCTAAACTACCCCATTTCCAGACTTACGGAATGTCATGTGTCCGTCCTATCGTTCACAGCCGAACGAACAATGTGCCCGTCCTCTAGGGCGCTAGTCGTGTGGGGGCGCTGAGATCGTACATGGAATTAAGCACACCGCTCCTGAACCCATGTATTCGTGTGACGGTCGTGGGATCCCAAGCAACGCGAGCAGCAATACTGCGGAACGATAAACCACAGTCTCGAATGGCCACGATGATGCCGCTGGACAGTTCTGAGACGTGCTGGCAGACATTTGTCCTTCTTGCGCGAGGCACAGCTCGGTGTTCCCGCAGACAAACATTCATATACGATTTCTATCGGCACTAGTGCTCACTTTGTATGGTTGCGCTGAAATGCGAATCATTTGCATATCGAAATACACGTAGGGTGGCGCAAAATCGAAAATGTTTGTCTAGCGTGGTTGATTTGTATGCTGTAAATGATTCTCCTTGTGATATTTCCGTATTGTAGCTGTGAAAATTCTGTCGCTCACTCATCGGTGTCTCAGTTCACATTTCAGAAAGGAAGCAGTAATACTGGAACAGCGTTGTTGACAGCATTCAACATCACGTTTGGTCCAGCAACAGCGCCATCCAAGATGACCATTTCTCGGTGAGATCGCTGTACAGGACTGAAGTGAAATTGTGATGACAAAATTTAAGAATCCTCTGACACAGATTTTGTGTAATGTTTTTTATATGGTGGTGGAATGTTTTGGAAAGACCAGGAAAGTCCAGTCAGTACGACCACTGTCAACTGAAACCCTGGAGAATGTGGAACGAGAGCGAACCTTATTCAATGGCGAGTCCACTAAATGAACAAGACATACAACACAGCAACCCAGAATGTCACAACGTTCTCTCCAGAGGACTACTGGGGATCCACAGTTTCGAGCGGCTGGTCCACGCACGCAGCCAACAGAAGGTCACGGTTTGGTGCGCGGTCGGTGCACAGTGCATTACTGGGTCCGATTTGTATGTAGGCTGTTTAGGTTTTTATGTTGGTAACGTCACGTAGCGCTCTGTATGTAAATCGCTGGCTGTGCTGTATGCAGTCTGTGGCTGGTTGGCATTGTTGGATTATTTACTATTGTAGCGTTGGGCAGTTGGATGTGAACAGCGTGTAGCGTTGCGCAGTTGGAGGTGAGCCGCCAGCAGTGGTGGATGTGGGGAGAGAGATGGCAGAATTTTGAGAGCGGACTATCTGGACATGTGTCCATCAGAAAGAGTAAATTTGTAATACTGAACACCATGAACTTTTGAATCTTTTGAATATTATTAAGGTAAATACATTGTTTGTTCTCTAGCAAAATCTTTCATTTGCTAACTATGCCTATCAGTAGTTAGAATCTTTTATTTAGCTGGCAGTATTGGCGTACGCTGTATTGCAGTAGTTAGAGTAACGAAGATTTTCGTGAGGTAAGTGATTTGTGAAAGGTATAGGTTAATGTTAGTCAGGGCCATTCTTTTGTAGGGATTATTGAAAGTCATATTGCTTCGCGCTAAAAATATTGTCTGTCAGTTTAGTGTTGATCAGAATAAGTAAAGAGAGAAATGTATGAGTACGTTCAGTTCTCCTCAGCTGTTTGGAAATCAAATAACGTAAGTGGTTTATCAGCACAGTAATTCATAAATTTTTCTAAGGGGAGGTTTCAATTTTTATTGATGAACCTTTCACAGCAGACTAACACATACAGGTACTGGAACATGAATTTGTACAGCATGCGTCGACGTGACGGAGTGCTCCCCAACTGCTGGTTCATTCTGGATGGAGTGCGTCCACATCGTGCTGTGGGCATATTCGGTTTCTTTCAGGTGACGTTCAGAGATCATATCTTTGCGCTGGACACCTCAGCATTCACTGGATCTGGTGTGGAATGTCTCCCTTACAGTCCCGACCTCAGCCCGTGTTAATATTGCTTATGGGGTTATCTTAAAGAGGGAGTCTTCAAGGATCCACCTTCAACATTACAGGATGTTGGTACTGCAGTTTGCAAGAAAGATTCGAGCAGTCTAAACTGATGTTCTCCAGAAAGTCATCACGTTATTCTGTTGAATTCTCTCTACAGTTATTGCGGCAGAAGGACAAGACTTTCAAAACCTACCTCTCTCCCTCTCCCTCTCCCTCTCTCCCCGTCTGAACAGGCCTCACCCTGTCAACGTCTCTGGATGCGGATATGGAGGGACTTGTGGTCAGCAAACTGCGCCCTCGGCCGTTGTCAGTTTTGGCGACTGGAGCTACTAATTCTCAGTCAAGTAGCTCCTCAATTTGCCTCACAAGGGCTGAGTGCACCTCGCTTGCTAACAGCTCCTCGCTTGCTAACAGCTCTCAGCAGACGGGACGCTCACACATTTAAGTGCTAGTCAGTCCCGACAGCGCTTAACTTCGATGATCTGACGAGAACCGGTGTTGCCATTGCGGCAAGGTCGTCGGCACTTTGAGAACCTACTTTATTAAATTCCAGGGTGTCTGCTGTAGCATAAATGAACTCACAAGAATCTGCCGCTCTATATTACGTGGTAGCAAACAAGAACTCTGTAACACCTATTATGCGCCACCCTGCAGTACACTTCACGCCTCTGAGGATGCTGCCTTGATGGTGTTCCAGGCTTAATCGCAATCAGTGTGCATTGTGATTAAATAGAGGCATCAGGACGCTGGTCGGTGCACGGTGACCCTAGAGGTCTCAGCTCGGATCGAAGCGATAGCGACCATCGGGTCTTCCCGCCTACGCACTGCGGCTGGCTGACGTCACGAGCAGCGGGCGCCCGTGTGTCTGGACGCAGTGGTGCGTACAGGCGCAGCAGTCTACGCGTCCGCCAGCACTCGATCGATGCGGCGAGACAGAGCAATGGATCGATACTGCAGAGCGCACACACACAGATTGCCGCAGGGGGTCACGGCAAGCTGTTCGATCGCATTAAAGGCCGCCACTTTATTCATCGGTTGGTGGTGCCTGAACTTACAGTTGCGATGGCAACGCAAATCAAACTCGCGACTGAGTTTGCCGTCGTATGAAGAAACGTGAATTGTAACCACCAGTGTCGGAACTGTGCTCTCGCAGCTAGTCTTAGGTTTGTAGACTTCGGGCCTCAGAAACTTTGTGAGATACCAGAGAGTTGATATAGTCACGTCTTGTCAAAAGATTTCTGAGAAACATTTTTACCGAGCTGGAAAGCACCCGTACACATGTAAGACCACACTCAGGCTTGAAGTAGGTTAGATATTGAGGTGATGAAAGTCGTGGGATACATCCCAAAATTGCGTGGGACCTCCTTTTGCCCGGCGTAGCGCCGCATCGACTCAACAAGTGCTTGGAATTCTCCTGATGAAATACTGTACCAAGCTGCCTCTACAGCCAACCATAATTGCGAAAGTGTTCCCAGTGGAGAATTTTGTGCACGGCACGAACTGACTTCTTGATTGTGTCTCATAAATGTTCGATGGGATTCCTGTCGGGTGATCTGGGTGGCCAAAACATTCACTTGAATTGTTCAGAACGTTCTTCAAATCAATAGTGAACAACTGTAAGCCCGGTGACATGTCGCATTGTCACCCACAAAAATTCCAGCCATGAGTGCGTGCAAATAGTCTCAATATAGCCTAACATGACCATTTCCAGTCAATGTCGGGTGCAGTTGGACCAGAGTACCCAGCATTATGGAACCACCATCAGCTTTCACTTGCCCTTTTGGCAACTGGGTTCATGACCTCGTGGGGTCTACGCCACCCTCGAACCCTACCGATCAGCTCTTACCAACTGAAATCGGGGTTCCTATGACTATGCCACGGTTTTACAATCGTCTAGGGTCCAACAGATATGATCATGAGACCAGGAGAGGCGCTGCAGGCAATGTCGTGCTTTTAGCAAAGCCAATCGCGTCGGTCGTCTGCTGCCACAGCACATTAATGCCAAATTTCGCCGCACTGTCCCAACGGACACGTTCATCGTACGTCCAGCATTGATTCCTGTGGTTATTTCACGCAGTGTTGCCTGTCTGTTAGCACTGACAACTCTACGCAAACGCCACTGCTCTCGGTCGTTAAGTGAAGGGCGTCGCCCACTGAATTGTCCATGGTGACAGATAATGCTTGAAATTTGGTATTTCGGCACACTCTTGACGCTGTGGATCCCCGAATATTGACCTCCCTAACTATTTCCAAAGTGGAATGACCCATGCATGTAACTGCAATTACCATCCCGGGTTCAAAGTCTGTTATATCCCGTCGTGCGCGATAGTCACGAGGGAAACCTTTTCACGTGACTCACCTAAGGAAATATGACAGCACCGCCAATGCACTGTTCACGATACTTCCGCCATCTACATATGAACCAGATACACAATGTCTGGCCAGTAAGACGAATACCATGTGGTTTTAAAGTTGAGAATAAATACTTGGAAAAAAAACGAGATTTTTAATGCCGAGCGCGTACACGCAAATCTTGAACAGCTGAGGTTTAAGTGTCACAGAGTAAAAACAAATGGCGAAATATTGTGATAGTAAAGGTTATAAAACCTGGAAGTTTGTTGGTAGCTCGTGCTTTGAGCGTTGAATTTGTGTGGTGTAGAGTGCAGTATGTGCAGACAATAAAGTTGTGAGGCGTTTCAGGGTACGCTAACATAAAGGGTTACCTGCGAAAGAAGCTTTTGGGCACGTGATGTTATTATCTCCTGTGATTATTATAATTGCACATGATGTAGTAGCAATTTAGAAACAGTAACTTTGTGAGAAAGATGTCCTATATTGTTCATGGCACGCATTACGTGGTATTTTGAAAGCATCCTCAAATTTTGAATTCCATTACGATGAATCAAATTTAAAGCTGTGAATGTGAGTGCAAGCATCGGCTACCCTCATGTAACGCACATGGAATTGCTGTTCCTCGCCTTTGAAGTCAAGCATAGATGAGTTTGCCATGTTTGCAGTCAACACGGCGTATACGAAAGTGGACCTATAAACATCGTCCGGCCACGTACAACGGTGCAACATGTTTGAAGTTCTCAATAAGTTGTCGTGGAGTGCTGTGTGGAGGGAAACATGCTGTGAGCATAGGAATCTTTATTGTAATATACTCCATAATGCTCAACGAGCCGAAATCACGTAATTGCTAAATAACGGAATAAGGAAATTAGGATATAAAAGAACAACCTACCAAGGAAAATAACTTTCTGAAAGCCGATGTGCACCCGTACGCAAAAAGGACTGACTAGACCTTGTGCAGAAACCACACAATAGTGATAAGTCGAAGGACATGGAAGACGCGTGGTAGGTAAGATGGTAGCGAGACATGTTCGCGATGTCACTCAGTAGAGGAAACCAGGGCTAGATCTAGATCAAGTTTTTGGCAGTGATTATGTACTTCTGTTGCAGACTGAAAAGGAATTGGAAGATTAGTTGAACAGAGTGGATAGTGGCTTGAAAAGAAGTTCTAATATGAACACAATAAAAGCAGAACAAATGTAACGGAATGTTGTCAGATTAAATACGAAGACGCTAAAAAAATTAAACTAGAAAATGAGACACCGAAAGGTGTAGATAAAATTCGCTCTATGGACAGCAATAATCGCTGATGGACGAAGCAGAGACCAATATAAAATGCAGGCTGTAAATAGGAAAAAAACGTTTCTGAAAAGGAAGAATTTGTTAATACCGATTATATTGGTCAGGTGTTCCCTCTACGATCCACGGTTGAGCGGTTTGCAGAGTATGCATTTATATTCCAGGGCGATTCAGCTGCCCCCGTCGCTGGCTGTTACACAATCAGCATTACCTTCCAATACCATGCGCAAGATTTACGTATTCTCTCCCACACTACATGCAAATTATTAGTCCTCTAGAAAAAGGACAATGCTCTTTTTGTAGCAAATTTTATGTTGTTAAATTTTGTACTTGGATGCGTTTTCGGTAGAGACCGTAGTTGTCGAATTATTCAAGAAAAACGTACGAAAGTGACTTTCAAATGCGTTTTTCTTGATTAACTCGAAAGCTATGGCCCTAATCGAGTACGTATTCCAGTACAAAGTTGAAGTTGATTGTTTTCTACAAAAACGTACTGTTCATTTTTTATGTAGGACTAGTAGTTTGCACATAATGAGCCAGAAGTCTTGCGACCCGCCAGGTTAGCCGAGAGCGCTAACGCGCTACTTCCTGGAGTCGGGTAGGCGCGCCGGCCCCGGATCGAATCCACCCGACGGATTGACGACGACGACGACGACGACGACGACGGCAGGTGTGCCGGCCAGCCTGGATGTGGTTTTTAGGCGGTTTTTCACATGCCCCTAGGTGAATGACTGGCTGCTCCCCACGTCCCGCCTCAGTTACATGGCTCGTAGAGATCTTTCGCACTATTCCACGGATTATACTAGTCGGAGACAGTTGGGTTACACTAACTCCGTCCCGGGGGCTACGGGGTGGCGGCAGGAAGGCCATCCGGCCACCCCTTCCACTTAACATTGCCACATCCGATTAACCATGCCTACCCTGCGTATCCGCGGGAAACAAGACACAAAGAAAGAAAGAAAGAAAGAAAGAATATGAAACTTTTGCATGTTGTATTTGAAGGCATTGCATAAAACCCAGCAGTAGGGGTGGCTGAATATCTCTGTATATTGGGAGGTTACGTTAAAGTGCAGCTACTGACAGAGGTCCAATGTGGGCTGTAATTGTCGAATGGCAGTGAAACTTGGCAGATACTCTAATGCGTTAATGTGGAATTGGCTTATGGTGCTCGAAAACAAAAATTGTTCCAATTTTGGCCACCAGGTGCAAATCTGGCTCTATGAATGTACGAAAGACGTATAAAAATGTTTCCATTTGTAATGGATTAGGGAAGAAAAGGTCAAGTAACTGAGGAAGCCAAGATGATTTTATTATTAACCACCGATTATACAATTTGTTTAATACGAGCACAGCAGATGTCGACCAGATGCAGTACAGCGCCAGATATGCACCTGGTGGTCAAAATTGGGACTAATTTTTTTCCGCGTAAATGGAATATGTACCAAGTTTCGCTGACCTCTGTTCAGTAGCTGCACTTCAGTTCCAACCACCTGGTATAATCTCAGTTACTCCCTATTGTGATCCTTTTAGTGGACGTTAGGTGGCCTGTGCCACACGTCCATTCAGCAAGCCACGACCTTCTACAGGCAAGCTATGCAGTGACGGTACGCGCTCGTCTGGTCGCAGGCCAGTGCATTGTTTGGCCATCGGCAGGCGCGCCAATTGTCCCGAAATAGGCTATCGGCTGCGGCTCCGGCTACGGCGGCGCGATCGGGCGTTGAACCCGGCGAGTGCGGCCGGCTGGCTGTTAGTCTGGACCGGTGCGCCCTGGCTCTGTGTCAGAGCTCGGGGTCGCCGCAGGCATCCGTGTCTCTGCCACTTCCACTGGCAGTAGCGGCACCGGGTCATGCGTCTCGTCTCGTCTAGCCTCGCACGGCGCCTGGCCCCGTGCCCGCGCCCTCTCTCTCTCTCTCTCTCTCTCTCTCTCTCCTGTCGCCATTCAGCACCCACGGCGCCGCCCGTACAAATCAGTCCAACAGCCGTCTGTCTCTCAACACCTCTCTTCTTACCGGTTGGCGCCGTTAGACGTGCGTGTGCCTATTCAGATCCTTCAATGGACGCTGTGCCTAATGCGTCCTGTTGACTGCCCTCATTGTAGGTTCTCTAGGTATGAGAACCTGCTAGTCCTTGACGCAATGTCCGCAAATGACTCTAATTTACATGTCCTTCGCCAGGCACCAAACGAAATAGCCCATTACCTTCTCTTCACGAGGAGAACACGGCTAGTGCCATCACCTGATTTCCTAGGAACTTCGCTCTGTGGAAGAGGAGCCAAAATAAGCGCACAATTGTCTCGGCTAATCCGCTGATGATCGATTATGAAAACGACGTGCTTTGTGCCTTTTACCGCGCTATATTCTCAGACATTGTGCTACAGTGGTTAGCGTCGCGGCTTATTGCCTACGCGCTCCGTGTTAGGAACCAGATTATTAGTTCATTTTCGTTTTTCGTGTATACGCCAGTGTCTGTAGAATACTACTATTCGAGTGTTTTCCAGTGTGTATTGATCATGATTCCTGTACTAATCGTATGTCAGATGAATGAATTGAAAGAAAGGAGAAATTATTTTGAAATTGTTTTCGGTGAAATTCCTATGGTATACCTTGATTCATAATCAATTGCAAGTCCCAGTTTTCGGAAAAGTGATCCGTTATGTATGGTTTCCCGCGAAATTACTTCCAATGCGCGAAATCTTCACCGTTGTCAACCATGTTTCCTTCCCGAGTGAGATTCGTACGGAGGAATGTGAATGTGGCAAACTTGTCTGAACACGGTGCTCTTCGTGTTTTGACTGCCTCTACGATAAGTATCATCCAAGGAAATCCACCAAATCTTCGTGAAAAGTAAATATGTGATAAAATTAATATAAGAATTAATATGACCGTGATATATCAGACTATGAGAACTTAAAAAGATTTTAACCCTTCAACATGCCATATACACATATATTGTATAACAAATATGTGACACTGTTAAATCCAGTTGCAATTTTACAATTTAGCGCCTTTGTATCCCCTAATGTAATAAGAAATATTTGCGTAGTAAGTTTCTACGGATGTGGGTAGATAAACGAAAACAAGTAAGTGAAAACAATAAAACAGCTTAGAATACGGGGCGAAAAATTAAGAAGTAATGACACTGGTCACTTTTATTTTTTATTTTTTGAAGCCAAATTCTCATTTTTCTTACTTTTTTGTAAGTGTTCGGTCACTTTTTTGTCGGCTTCCTATTTTTCTGTAAGCCGGATGTCTAAATTACCTTTGCTAACATAAACGAGAATAAATATTTCTTATTAATATTAATTAAAGGGAATGAATGTTCCTCTTGTTAATGGAAGGACAAGTATATTAAAATAAACTGAACGTGAAGTTCCTCATCTTCATAAGGAAAACATAAAATCTTGTATCCCCTTGAAAAACATTTTTAAAACTTAAAACTTCTCTGCTTATGGCATAAGATGATTAAAAAATAAAATACATTAAATTTTATGTCTAATTTCTTCATGAGGATGTAGTCCGGTGCGTCTTGCCACGGACTTGATTTCTTCTCTGTCGTGTCTCTTGAAAGGATCGAAGACATTCTGGTACCATTTATCTGTAAACGTGCAAGGCTGAAATCTCTGAATTCCGTACCAGTCTTAATCTATTATTGTTCTCTGTATAATTTCATTCCATGATTCTATTTAGGAAGCATGCGTAATTTTTTTGTAGTCTTTTGTCCGCATGAGATGATGGTGCTGAGTCGTTAGATACACCCAGTAATCTTCTTTGCTTTTATTTTGTGCCTTCAAGATATAGTGCAGCGTGTGCCCTTTTAGGCAGTTAACAGCATTTCTATTCATATTAGGATATGGCACTGCGTCTGGAGTCGGAAAATGTGCGGCGGTGAAAACGGTTGGAGATGTTCTGTTAACGGTCGCTAATTTCTGCTTAACTATATGCCATATGTCTCTTACTCTTTCTTACGGATATCGCCCTGTAAAAGGCACATAAAGCGCCTCGAAAATACCTGGAAAACATTGACTGTGGTTTCCTTCAGAAGCGGTAAGCCGAGACTCGTGTTTGTTATGACTGCTTTTCCACTGAGAGACGTTCGTGGGAAATCGGGTTATGGCAGTTGCCGTGTTCAACCTCGCCAGTGAGAAAACCACTCACAGATTGACCCGGTTTTCTGTCGTAAGAGACCTGGAAAGTGACTACTATTTACTTCAGGCACCTTTAACTGCTCAGGATTTGCAGACGGTGACTGAAGAAATGAAAAATAATAAGGCATCCCGCCAAGACGATTTAAGAATCGAACCAATTAAACACTTAGGGCCAAAAACTCTTAAGTAGCTAACGGACCTACTGAACAACTGGGTCTGAAGCAAAGCAATACTGGTAGTCGTACTATAACCAGGCAAGGATCCAACATTCGTCCAGTATCTCTGCTGCGGCAGCTGTCTAAGGCTCTAGACAGAATAGTGCTGAACAAGCCGGCTTTAGACTAGGACGCTCATGCCCTGCGGACAGGACACTCAAGATGTATACGAAAGAAAGAAGGTGACTGGTATCGCTTTCATTGATCTATAGATTGATATGGGAGACAGGATTTCGGGTTTTCAAGATTTCTGCAGTGTGTACTACAGAACAGGTGCTTCTGTGTCACCATGTAAAGAGAAAGTAGTAGGTGGAGAAACATAAGGAAAACGTCTCCCTCAGGGCAGTGTATTAACTGCTCTGCATGTGGGGACAGCCTTCGTCCCCACCCAAGAGGTTTCAAAAACGGCTCTGAGCACTTTGCGACTTAACGTCTGAGGTCATCAGTCGCCTAAAACTTGGAACTAATTAAACCTATCTAACCTAAGGACATCACACACATCCATGCCCGAGGCAGGATTCGAACCTGCGACCGTAGCGGTCGCTCGGCTTCAGACTGCGGCGCCCAAGAGATTTCATGTTGACTTTTCGTCAGGGCGCTGATGGCCGTGATGTCGAGCGCCCCTCAACCCAGCTCCTCATCATGAGGGCTGTGTATTAGCTCCGTTGTTGTTGTTGTTGTTGTTGTTGTTGTTGTTGTTGAGTAATTACATTGACGACCAGCCAGTGCATCCAGATGGCAAGCAGCTTACATACACTCAGTTCAAAAAACTCATGGGATGCCTTCTAATATCGTGCTGGACCTCATTTTTCCCGGCGTGTTGCACCAACTCAGCGAGTTATTGGCTCAACAAGTCGTTGGAAGTCCCCTGCAGAAATACTGAGTCGCACCGCCTCCATGGCCATCCGTTGCGAAAGTGTTGCCAGTCAAAAATTTTGTTCACGAACTGAACCGTCGATTAGGTCCCATTAATGTTAGATGTGATTCATGTCGGGAGATTTGCGTGGCTAAACCATTCGCCCGAATTCTCCGGAATGTTCTTCAAAGCAATCGCCAAAAAGTGTGGCCCGGCAACACGGCCCATTGTCATCCCTAAAAATTCTATAGTTGTTTGTCAGCAGGTAGTCCATGAATGGCTGCAAATTAGCACCAAATTTCCGAAAATAACCATTTCCAGTCAATGATCAGTGCTTTTGGACCAGCTC
Organism: Schistocerca gregaria; assembly: GCF_023897955.1. Lineage (NCBI taxonomy): Eukaryota > Metazoa > Arthropoda > Insecta > Orthoptera > Acrididae > Schistocerca > Schistocerca gregaria. The sequence continues at coordinate 132,362,222 of NC_064929.1, forward strand.
ACACCATTATGGAGCCACCATCAGATTGCACCTTGTTGACAAATTTCCTAAAGCAGTACGATGCATTTTTCAAAACAATTCAAATACATCGACTTCTAAGATTGGAAGATATCCGTACGTACATCTACAACCCGCATCGTGCAAAGTAGTACGTGATTACGCAGCGATGTCATGTAATCCCGAAGTCACTATTTCAGCTCTTGGTAGCAGCAGTCTTCTTACTTCTACCTATGAGTAAATGCTATGTTTATTACCAACGTAAAATGTTAATTAACAATCTTTTATAAAAGTAACATCTTTATTTTTAATTATTAATCATATGAAAATGTGCATATTCAGAATAAATTAGAATTGTCAAAAAATGCGAAACACCAGATAGAAAATAAAATACTTTTTTCTTCAGGTTGATTTATTTAATTCTTTCATTAAACAACAAGGTATTTGCCTGTATCTATCAAATTTCAGTTTATTTTCAACTGGTTAAAAATTTAGATGTTATTTCTATTAAAAATGTGATCCAGTATTCGTTAATTAACAGTACCATTTGATGATAAGTATAGAATTTAAATAGAAGCGAATAAAGCTGCTACTAACAAGAATCGTACCTGCGACTATGCGATTTAAAACTTACGTGTTACGCACTCTACTATTAGCGAAGTTTTTGATCTGTAAGGCTATTTTTTTTCTACTTTTTATTGGGATTGTGTCCTACTGCTTTATAAACTGATGTTCAGACACTGACCTTCGAATTCTATAACTATGATGCAAAATGAAGAGCGCCAGATTGTAACGATCCTAGCAGACCGTAAGCTCAACATTCAGAACTTCAGCATGTCTCAAAAAAAAAAAAAAAAAAAAAATGCGAAGTGCGGATAACGCAGCCACCACTTTCTGGCCGCAATCGCCATTGAGCGTCCCTAGCCTATGGCTATAGATTGGACCTCACTCTGGAATACGCTTCGTTCACAGTCACCATCATTTCTCAAGACCCAGATGGGTGAAAAATTCCTGCCTCACTTGATGTCCAAGCTAGCTGTTGTCCCTCACACAATTCGTGTTTACAGGCTCTGAAATGACAAATGGTTCAAATGGGTCGAAGCACTATGGGACTCAACATCTGAGGTCATCAGTTCCCTAGACTTAGTACTACTTAAACCTAACTAACCTAAGGACATCACACACACCCATGCCCGAGGCAGGATTCGAACCTGCGACCGTAACAGCAGCACGGTTCCAGACCGAAGCGCCTAGAACCGCTCGGTCACAGCGGCCGGCTCTGAAATGACATGCTAGAACTCTCTTGCATTAGCGCAACTACTACAAAACTACTCCATTACATGAAATGTATTCACAGTTGCTAACGCGAACAACCATCCGTTGTGTAAGGGGACGACGACGATGAAAATATGTGCCGGGCCTGGACTCAAAGACTGAGTTGCAGCTTTACGCGACGGGCGCCTTTAACTCTTTTGGCTACTCGTGCACAAGTTGGGACCGGCCCCTGACTTGCCTACGTTGTCTTGTCTGCGTCGCTACCTGTACTCGTCCACACATACGTAATTCATGTACAGAGGAGTACATTTTAATTGAAAGTTGCTGCCTGGCATCGGCGGATAAATACGATATTGCAGTGCCTGTGCTGTTAAGAAGTGCAATGCAATGTGCCTTCGGCCATGCACGCATGCAGTGTCGTATTTATCCGGCACATGCTTCCGTATTCGAAGGAATGTTGCATCGCACTTCCGTACATCACAGGCACTACAATATCGTACTTACCCGACACCGGGCGAGCTACTTTCAGTTAAAGAAGTCTCACCGGTACGCAAATATATGTACTGTAACGGACGTACGAATGCAGTTGGAGACGAATAGTTGGCGAGTTATGGAAGTTTGGGCCTGGCGTTAGATCGTGCTCGAATAGCATAATGGTCGCCGACACGGTAGCTCACCATGTTCGATCAGAGTGCTGTCAGCCCTTCGTAATAAATAAAAGATAAGTAAAAAAAAGAACTGAACACAATATTCAACGAGAAACCTAAAGGGGTGTCATGCGACGTCCGCCCAGACCAAATGATGAAAAGAATGATGAACAAAATAAACGAAAACATTTTTTTAAAAAAGGGTAAGATGACTGGTGGTGATAAGCGGTACAAATTTCCGTCGTCGTCATTTCATTATACAGCTTGTGGTTGTCCGTATTAGCAACTGCGAATACGTTTCATGTTAACTACTCTATGTTTATTATGTCGTTAACAGTAACTCCTACTGAACTGATACCCTGTGAGCCAAATTTTCATTCGTAAAAATTATTGCACACACAAAAATTATCGCAAATGACGAGTGAAGTATTTCCTGTCAATTTCGACACACCTTTGAACAAACTTCACCCGTGTAGACAGTGGTTCCTTCACACTTTGTATCGATACCGACAAAGTAACTCTTATGTCGAGGATGCATTTCAGCGTTAAGCTTGGCGTACGCCAAGGGAATTGGCTTTCTCGCTGCTCCACTGTCCCCACATACAGTTCATGCATTTATGTCGCTAAAACATTTTAAAGAGGAAAAGAGTCATTAAAGAAATGCCAAAGAGGGAACGAAAATTAATCAAGATATTTTTAGGTCGAAATTATAGGGAAGAAGGAACATACAGATAAGAGCAAATACGGATACGAAAAAAGCAGGCGAAAATTCTGTGTGTACATTGAAGGATGGAACCAGACAGGTTAAATACACACGTTGCATAATTCTACGAAAATCGCAGTAAAGCTCAGCTCCATATATATTATAAAAATATACGTATGTATATATGTGTATTTGTATTTGCTCTTGTATGAATGTTCCACAACTCCTAAGTAGCTTGACTGTGTACAACAAAACTTTGTACACACAGCCCGTGCTGTCAGGTAACAATCGTTGTGGGTGTAAGAACCAAGTACCTATCGTAGTTCACAGTACCTGACACCTGGCACCGCTTTTGACAGTTTTCAACTGCGAAGTGCATACGGCAGCGGGCGGAAAAAATGTTCGTCTGTAGGCACACCTGCGCCCAGCGTGCTTCAGTATTTTCTTTCTTATTCTGGATATGTTCTGTTGTACTACTGTTTCACAATTTCAAAGGTGTTTTCACGAATACATGTGAATCAAATTTTTCGGTGTTATACTGAGAACATCTTCAATTTTGTTTTCGTTTCTAACATAATATTGTCAAAATGAATATCCGGGTTTGTCAGCTAGTAGAAACGTTAAAAGGAATAATTAGAGTAAAAGTAAATCTGTAGGAACAAAGAATAACAAAACTTGATACAGCAGGTAGAAAAAAATTCAGGCAGAAAGTTTACGACTGGACAGTTGAGCTGGCAACGAAGTCTACAAGACCGGAGAACTTGGTGTAGTGTAATGTCAAAGTGCATTCTGTAGAACGAAAAGTCACCCTGTCATCAAGTTCAAAGAATCGTCATAACTGGTGGAAAAACGTCCGAAGTTCCAACTTTTTTGGCACACGTGTGCGTGCAGGTTGCAGCCCATCTAACGCGGGGGCGTGGTTCGCAGGCAGCGCCGGAAATGGCGACAAAACGTCGCCGCTGTCGCGACACAGGGCACCGCCTCCCGCCGAGTACACAGCTCGGTATAAATACCGAGGCCGCTCGGCTTCGCATTCCCACGGCACGCCAAGGACCGCCTGGCGCAACACCTGTTGCAAAATACGGCCGAAGCGCCCCTCTGCCCACAGCCGCAAAAACTCCCGCCCCCTCCCGCAACAGATTCTTTCTGCTTCGGGCAAGCAGCCACGACACTATTACGTACTTCTAGGTTGTGATGTAATTACCCTACTTGGTTTTGCAAGCTACCAGAACCAACACAGTGAAGGCCGTTTCACACGAAACTGATGGCACCGAAATTTTCAGCTGAGAAAAATTTCTTTCCTTTTGTGTAGGAGCTATTAGGAGAGAAATCAGTGTAACAAGCAAAGCACTAGCACTTAATTAATTAAGGAACGTCTTAACTCTGATTAATAACCCCGGCTGTCCCTGTTTACAATAGTGCGTGGTTCGCTGCCACTTGATAACCTAATTGTTTCAAGCATATAGCAATAAAGGGCTCTGAGCATTATGGGACTTAACTTTTGAGGTCATCAGTCCCCTAGAACTTCGAACTACTTAAACCTAACCAACCTAAGGACATCACACACATCCATGCCCGAGGCAGGATTCGAACCTGCGACCGTAGCAGCCGCACGGTTCCAGACTGTAGCGCCCAGAACCGCTTGGCCACTCCTGCCGGCCTAGTACATCGCAGACGAACAGCAACTGTGCTGCAACGTAACGTTTGATAGGTCCAACCCACTGCTGCGGATGAGTAGGTACACTGTTCCGTTGCAGTACCAGCAAGTACCTTGAAGACAAAACTGTAACGTACTGTAATGCAGTGAAAACTTCTAAGGACTGTGTGTTCGATGCACAGCAACAAGCTACATCATAGGTTTATTTATTTATTTATTTAAGTCGGCAGACTTCAGACTCATTTGATGCGCCCCGCCACGAATTCCTCTCTTGTGGCACTCTTTTCATCCCAGGGTAGCACTTGCAACCTACGTCCTCAATTATTTGCTGGACGTATTCCAATCTCTATCCTATTCTACAGTTTGTAACCTCTACAGCTCCCTCAAGTACCATGGAAGTTATTCCCTGATGTCTTAACAGATATCTTATCATCCAGTCCCTTCCTTTTTTTCAGTATTTTCTATATATTCTTTTCCTCGACGATTCTGCGCAGAATCTCCTCATGCCTTATCTTATGAGGCCACCTAACTTTTGACATTCGTTTGTAACACTACAGCTATATTCACATCTGTTCCGGTTTTCCCACAGTCCATGTTTCGTGCACACACTCCGTCTGAAGGCCACGAGTGGCCTACCGGAACCATCTGACCGCCGTGTTGTCCTCAGTGGAGAATGTGGATAGGAGGGGCGTGGGGTCAGCACACCGTTCTTCCGGTCATATGATGGTATTCTTGACCGAAGCCGCTGCTAATCGGTCGAGTAGCATCTCATATTGGCATCACGAGGCTGAGTGCACCCCGAAAAATGGCCACAGCGCATGGTGGCCTGGATGGTCACCCATCAAAGTGCCGACCACGCCCGACAGCGCTTAACGTCTTTTTTTCTTTTTTTTTATGCCGTCCTTCCTTCGTCCATCATGGGTTATTTTGCTCCCTAGGTAGCAGAATTCCTTGACTTTTCCTACTTCGTGATCACCAATTCTGCTGAAAGTGTGTCTCATTTCTATTTCTGCTACTTTCTCATTACTTTCGTCTTTCTTCGATTCTGTAGTCATTACACTGTTCATTCCATTCAACAGACCCTGTAATTCTTAATTTTCACTGAGGATAGCAATGTCATCAGCGAATGTTCTCATTGATATCCTTCGACCTTGAATTTTAATTCCACTCTTGTAACTTTCTTTTATTTTCTCCATTGCTTCTTCGATGCACAGCTGAACAGCAGGGTCGGAGAAATACATCGCTTCCTTAGACCCTTTTCAGTCTGAGCACTTCTTTCTTGCTTTTGGTTCCTGTACGTATTGTATATTAGCCGTCTTTCCCTAAGGCTTACCTCTATTTTTGTCAGAATTTCGAACACTTTGCACTATTCTACATTGTCGAACGTTTTTTCCAGATTGACAAATTCTATGACAGTGTCTCGATTTTCCTTCAGTCGTGCTTCCATTATGAAACACACCGTCACAACAGCCTTTACCGTTCCTAAAGCCAAACTGATCGTCATCCAACACATCGTCAATTTTGTTTTCCATTCTTTTGCATACCATTTTTGTCAGCAACTTGGATGCATCAGCTGTTAAGCTGATTGTGCGATAATTCTCGCACTTGTCAGCTCTTTCAGTCTTCGGAATTGTGTGGATGATATTTTTCCGAAAATCAGATGATACATCGCCAGACTTGTACATTCTACACATCAACGTGAATAGTCGTTTTGTTGCCATTTCCTTCAATGATTTTAGAAATTCTGATTGAATATTATCTATCCTTTCCGCCTTACCTGATATTAGGTGTGTCAGAGCTGTTACAGATCGTGATTTTAATACTGGATCCTCTATATCTTCCCTGTCGACTCCTGTATCTTCCTCCATCACATCAGACATGGCCTCCCCTCATAGAGCCCTTCAGTGTACTCTTCCCACCCATGTGTTCTGTACCTTGCAATTAACAGTGGAATTCCCTTTGCACTCACAATGTTAGAACCCTTGCTTTTAATATCACCGATGGTAGTTTTGACTTTTCTGCATGCTAAGTCAGTCCTTCCGACAGTCATTTTTTTTCGATTTCTTCAAATTTTTCACGTAGCCAGTTCGCCTCAGCTTCCCAAATGGGTCAAATGGCTCTAAGCACTAGGGACTTAATATCTGTGGTCATCAGTCCCGTAGAACTTAGAACTACTTAAACTTGACTAACCTAAGGACATCACATACATACATACCCGAAGCAGGATTCGAACCTGCGACCGTAGCGGTTCCAGATTGAAGTGCCTAGAAACGCACGGCCGCACTGGCCAGCCTTAGCTTCCCCCCGCGCTTCGTATTTATTTCTTTCCTAAGTAACTTACATTTCTGTATTCGTGAAATTTTTTGTACTTCCTTCTTTCGTCGAACATCTGAAGTATGTCTTCTGTTACCCATGTTATTGTAACTCTGATTTTTTTTTTCTCCAACTTTTTTCACCGTCCCTTTTAGAGATGTCCATTCCTCCTGAACTGCGTACTGAGTTATTCATTATCGGAGTATCTGTATGTTGAGAGAACTTCGTCTGTCTTCATTCCTTAGTACTTCCTTATCCCACTTCTTTGCGCACTGATTCGTCCTGACTAGCCTCTTAAACTTTAGTCCACTCTCCATCCTGTGCGGCTGGTCCCGGCGGAGGTTCTAGTCCTCCCTCGGGCATGGGTGTGTGTGTTTGTCCTTAGGATAAATTAGGTTAAATTGTGTGTAATCTTAAAGACTGATGACCTTAGCAGTTAAGTCCCATAAGATTCCACACAGACACACACTCTCCATCACTACCAAATTGTGATCTATGTCTGCTCTTGGGTTCGACTTACAGTCCAGTATTTGATTTTAGAGTATCTTCCTCACCATGGTGTGATGTAACTGAAATCTTCCCGTATCTCCCGACCTTTTCCAAGTATTCCTCCTCCTCTTGTGATTCTTGAACAGAGTAATCGCTATTAATAGCTGGAATTTATTGTAGAACTCAGTCTTTCCCCTCTCTCATTCCTAGTACCAAGTCCATATTCCCCTGTAACCTATAGTATGATAAAAGAAAAAAAGTTAAATATAGTTCAATTCTTTCAATTTCAATCTGATAATTATGTATATACTGCGTTTCATTCTAGAATGTCGTGTTCCCAGTTCGGCACAGCTTTGCCACAGGAAACACGAAAGCGGTCGAAGACGTCCATCTTCTGCGTTGTCAGAAGGAGGCTAGTTTTTGATTACGCAAAGGCTACTATTATTTGGAAAACAACAACCCGGATTTCTTTACGAATCATTATGAATTTTCTAATTACCTAAGAGACCTTTAACAATGAACAATAAAAAAATTGCATTTGCAAATGAAATCATTAATGAATGGGGTAGCTGTGAGTTGTATAGAAGACAAGGAGCGGCCTTCGGTCTACAACCAGGATGCCGCAGTATTCTCTGTTGTAGTAAAGGCTGTTTGAAATTTATAAAAAATGACTTGGAGGTAAAAAAATAAAGGAAAAGAATAGAATAAGAAGTCTGGTAAACACTACTAGCAATTAGGGCTTATTCATAAACAGTATAACTTACATAAGTAATTTTCTAACTGTATGATGCGATCAGATTTCAGCCTGTCCTGTGCTAGCTCCTTGGTTCATGTTTTTGTCACAAATTACAGTAATTACTTTTCTCCTTCCTTCAAGACCATTCTTGCACCATTCAACACCTTCATAACAATAACTTAACGGTTTACAGTTTCGAACATAAATTACTTGAATTTTATTAATTAATAATGTTGTCTGCACGCTGGCAAGACCGCTCACTTTTATGGCTTAAAGACGACCTTTCACTTTCACATTACAAGCCCAAGTACGATAAAATCTGTAGATCTACAAAAGTTTTTGCTGTCATATTTTATTTAGATCGAAGCGGACCGTTCAGTTCAGCTTCTGTTAAAATGTTTCTGTGACTGCGCAAGCGATGTATCGGCGTCCGCGCTAGATTCACATTTTTACACTTACGTAAATTACAGAAAACAATGTCTTTCAAAGAATAGGTATCATAAGTTGATCGTTTAATATACAGATAGGTGAATGCCTTTCCAAGGGTATTCACAGCTTTCATACGACGGAAATCCCAATAATTTAACAAACCCTTTGTTTTACTCCTTCGCTTAAAACTCCATTCCACAGTACCATGGCGAGGCGACTCCCAGCATACTAGAGATCGGCTTGTGTGCTGCGGCCGTTCTTACGACAATGCCGCGCGCCGGTGACGCCCGGAAACTCTGACGGGCGTGGCCCGAGGCCCGCTCGGATTGGCCCCGCCGCTGACGCTGCGCTGGCTTACGGCATCTTTGCGGCTGTTGACCTCTTGCTCTGAGTTTCGATATTCGACGACAGCGTAATATCAACCGAGACATGCAGAAAAAAAGTTGTCAATATCGTCAAACTTTATTACAGTACCATGATTCCATTGCCTTCTAAAATTTAATCTTGTACATAACTACTCTACACTGACATTATGTAGGTAGCATATTGGGTGGTCGGGTGCGGAGGGGGGAGGACGAACATGAAATGTTCAGTAATTTGTTCGATATCGACCATCGGCTGACTCGTTTCGTCGTTCCAGTGCACATCTAATTTGCTGCGAATATTTTTAGTGATGCTCGCATTTCTGATGTAGAGAGGACAATTGGAATTTTTATTTCATTGTCAAAATCGTCGTCTTGGTCTGTCATTACTGGTGCTCCACGTGTATCAGGGACAGCAGCGAATTTATCCAGTCACATTGTAGGATAGTCTAGTAATGTAGCCATATCCCGATTTCTCTCCCATTGCGCGAAAAAAAAAATGAATTTACTGCGACTGTACTTAAAAGCAGAAAAGAGGAAGCGATTTTGACACAAAATTCATTGACTTAAACAAACAAATCACGTACCTCGACACCCCGATCATCGAATTCGAAAACTCACTGCAGATGATGTTGAGGTCCCATACTCCGAGGAACGTAGGGGACAATACGGGAGACCCGCACCGTTATACTAGACAAGGTCCTAGTGGAGGTAGTTTGCCATTTCCTTCCGCTACGGTCGCAGGTTCGAATCCTGCCTCGGGCATGGATGTGTGTGATGTCCTTAGGTTAGTTAGGTTAAGTAGTTCTAAGTTCTAGGGGACTGATGACCTATAGTCCTAAAGTGCAGAACCGGTTCACAAAGTCAAGCGGTTAACACAGCAACAGTAGTAACTATCGTTCACTTTCTTTGATCAAACGAAACCAAGAAGTCAATAGGTGTGTGTAACATAGTGGTGGCAAAAAACAGGTATCCGTCCCAGAGCCGGGATATTTTCATGTTAAACAGTTTTTGTTTCGGTTAAATGAAAAGGAAATAAGAAATTATTTCATGTTAAGCATTTTAATGTCAAAACGTTTTCAATTTAGAAGCTCATAAGTATTATAACGTTCATTTCTCTGGAAATTTACCTGCAAGATTTACTGTACGTCTATTACAAGTGTGTGTCAGACGAAAATGGACGAAATAAAATTATTATCCGAAAATACTATTGACTCTGACGTCACTGGATCAATCGGGTGCTTATTGTAAGATTTATGAAACAATTCTGTAAACTGTGGTTTTTTTTTATAACAGTTCTATAAAGCTCATAAAGTGTTAAACATATGCGTCAACGTACGTGGTGTGATTAAATTTGTAATAATAAATATGAGCATTGTAGGGTCTTGGTTCAGGTCAGTACTCAATTAATAAGTTAAATTAAAAATTTTGAAACAATTGACACAAAAGAAGTAAAAAGTAAACAAAGTAACATGTATTGCTACATTAAGTTCAATATAAGCAGAAAATTTTTTATCCGAGCGTCGTAGAGTCGGGGGCCACTACATAAATTTTAAAAAATTATTTGTTTACGTAATTAAATACTTAGTTTCTATGTTACAAGCCCTATATCCTGCAGTGGTCTGGTGATAGCGTACTAACTCGCGCTTCGTTAAACCACTAACGGGCGGTCGCGTCGTTGACGGTTGCGTCGTTGACGGTTGCGTTTTTATTCTGAATGTTTCTGAGTAAATTATTTAAGACTTAGGCTCAACTCTCTTTCAAATACTGATGGTGGCAGGGGTAAAATACAGGGAGCAAAAGGCTATTTACAATTTGAATAGAAACCAAATGGCACTTAAAGAGTAGAGAACCACGAAAGGTAAGCAGTGGTTGGGAAGGGAGTGCAACAGGGTTGTAGCCTCTCCCCGATGTTATTCAATCTCTATATTCAGCAAGCAGTAAAGGAAACAAAAGAAAAAATTGGAGCAGGAATTAAAATCCTTGGAGAAGAAATAAAAACTTTGAGATTCGCCGATGACATTGTAATTCTGTCAGAGACAGCAAAGGACCTGGAAGAGTAGCTGAACGGAATGGACAGTGTCTTGAAAGGAGGATATAAGGCGAACATAAACAAAAACAAAACGAGGATAATAGAATGAGTCGAATTAAATCGGGTAATGCTGCTGGAATTAGATTAGGAAATGAGACACTTAAAGTAGTAAAAGAGTTTTGCTATTTGGGGAGCAAAATAACTGATGATGGTCAAAGTAGGGACGATATAAAATGTAGACTGGCAATGGCAAGGAGAGCATTTCTGAAGAAGAGAAATTTGTTAACATCGAATAGAGATTTAAGTGTCAGGAAGTCGTTTCTGAAAGTATTTGTATGGAGTGTAGCCATGTATGGAAGTGAAACGTGGACGATAAATAGTTTGGACAAAAAGAGAATAGAAGCTTTCGAAATGTGGTGCTACAGAAGAATGCTGAAGATTAGATGGGTAGATCACGTAACCAAGGAGGAAGTATTGAATAGAATTTGGAAGAAGAGAAATTTGTGGCACAACTTGACTAGAAGAAGGGATCGGTTGGTAGGACATGTTCTGAGGCATCAAGGGATCACCAATTTAGTACTGGAGTGCAGCGTGGAGGGTAAAAATCGTAGAGGGAGACCAAGAGATGAATACACTAAGCAGATTCAGAAGGATGTAGGCTGCAGTAGGTGCTGGGAGATGAAGAGGCTTGCACAGGATAGAGTAGCATGGAGAGCTGCATCAAACCAGTCTCTGGACTGAAGACCACAACAACAACAAACTCAACCATTTTTATATTGTGGTTCTGATATTCACCTACGCTGGGTAGGTAGCTTAATTGCATTTAAATTTCATACATTATCATTTTATTTTTATTTTATTTACTTAGCCGTCCCCCAACCCTGTATAATAAATGTATGGCACTTTTTTGTGAAACCTAGACGTAATTTTACAATTATTACAACGCCCTTGTATGCCCAAACTTGATAATAAAAGTTCGTGTAGTAACTTTCTACGGAGATGAATAGATAGATGAAAAAATAAAATAACATTAAAAACAAACACTGACCGGGTTTTGAGTGCAGGGCTCGAAAGTACGAGACGGAGACGCTAGCCACTCTCCCACGATATCAGATGAGATTATCGCGCGCTAAAAGGTATCTAAATGACGTCGAAAACTTTGACCGTCAGTTTCCCAGAAACGGCCGAGTATCTTCGAATCAGCCCAGATTTGTGTTCGCTTATTTTGATTCTTGTTCCACTGAGAAGAGTTTCTGGAAGATGAATTATGGCACTTGCCGTGTTCTCCTGTAAGCGAGACACCGAAAGGGGAGATTAATTCCTGCCTGGCCCGCGTGTTACACTCTGGGCGGCGGCGCTGGCTGTGTGGCGGGTGTAGCGGCGGCAGGCGCCGTCCGCTTAGCGCACAGTGGGAAGGGAAGTAATCGCTGAAACAACCGGCTTTCGGTTATATCCGTTTTATTCAACACCACTTTAACCGGACTATTAAAAACGCTCAAAATGTGTATCGGACCGGGATTCGAACCTGGGATGTCCTGCTTACCAGGCAGGTGCGATAACCGCTGCGCCACTCAGGACACAGTGTTGATGCGTGGCGTATTTTCTTTCGGACATGCACTCATATAAAACGTACAGTATGATTGACAGCTTTTGCACGCGCGTTCATGGTCCGACAAGTGGCGTAGCTGTCTCTCTCGCTACCGATATGCATATCTGCGCTATTGGTCAACGAAATTTGGCGCGTTCACGTTTTTCGCAGTTTCTCCTCTGTCATAAATAGGAGCCTTCTGTCACAGCCTGAGCAGTGTGTTCACTGCACCTGAAGATATCCGTCAGTTGCGCCGGCGAAACGTTGCGGTATTATCACGACGACATCCGACATTCTGAATACTGTGTGTGTGTGTGTGTGTGTGTGTGTGTGTGTGTGTGTGTGTGTGTGTCGCCCTGGCGCCTGGCCAGTGTGCTGCAGCACCTCTCGCCCTCCCGCCCCCCCCTCCCCTCCCCCCCCCCTCGTCCCCCCACTCGCCATCAGTACTCCCTCCTGTCTCTGCCCAATTACCTGCCGGCGCCTTTTCTAAAATTGAGACACACAACCCACAGCTGCTGGGGTCACTGACACTGCCCTGTACTGTTTGCACCCAGCCAGTGGAATTTACGAGGGTCGTTCAACAAGCAATGCAACATATTTTTTCTGAAAGCAGGTTGGCTTTATTCAGAATACCAGTACACCACATTACTCCCCACTCTTTTGACTACAAAACTCCATTTTCCTATATCGTCTCCATTCAATGGGAAAGTCTTACACCACCTTACTGGGAGGGCCTGTATCCCTGCAGGGTACCACTATACCGGTCGCTGCATCAATGACCTCCGGTGCAGTGCACTCCTCATTGTGCCAAAGAGAAGGTCTAAGATCCAGGCTGAATGGTGGATAAGGAAAAACAGTCCCATGAAGTTTTGTGAGCACCTCTTGGGTGCACAGACTTGGGTGCAGGGTTTCGTTGTCGTGGAGAAGTTAGTTAACATTTTTGTAGCGACGTGCACACTTACGTTGTTCCTACAGTTGCCTGAGTGTAGCACAGTACACTTCAGAGTCGATCGTTGTACCATGAGTTAGGATATCAACCCCCTTAGAGTCCCAGAAGACCACTGCCATGACTGTACCGGCTGAAGATGCGGCTTTGAACTTTTTATTTGTAGGAGATGTGGTGCGGCATCAATCCATGGACTGCCATTTTGTTTGAGATTCGAAGTGCTTCATCGACTGTGTCTGTGTTGACAAAACTATCAGCCTCGTACCGCGCTATCAATTCCGCACAGATGGTCCTTCGTTGGTCATTAGGGTTTCTGTTAGGCGGCGAGGGAACTAGAGGAAATACACCTTTGAGTACCCCAAGTGGTGGACGAGTGTGTCGGCACTACCAACAAAGACGTCGAGTTTAGTCTGACTGTGATCCGTCGATCTCGCTGAATCAGTGTGTCCAGCACTGCAGTAGTCACAGCTGTGTGCAGCCGGCCGGAACGTGAAGAGATCGGACGGGTTTGCGCGACCTTATTGCGTTGATGTCAGACGCATCACCCAACGACTCACCGTGTTTTCGTTCACTGCCAGGTCTCCGTAAACATTCTACCACTGCCTACGAATATCTGCGATGCTATGGTTTTCCGCCAAAAGAAACTCAATGACAGCTCTCTGCTTGGAACACACTTCCGGTACAGACATTCTGAAAGCTACGTATAGCGCCGCGAGCTATCGGAACTTCATGAAACTAAAGAGGCTGAAGCAGGAATGTTCCACAATGTCCCACAAGAAAATTAGCATTTTTCAACCGAAAATTGTCAAAAAAAAGTGTTGCATTACTTATTGTACGAGGGACGCTTGACAAGTTATTACAAAAACAATGAAAGAAGAGCAGTAGTTGGTACAAATAGTTCCACCTTTCCTCAGAATATTCGCCTCTAACACACGTGCATTCCTTGCACGCATGGAATGAAATTCTGGAAACATTACTTCCAATCTGATATTGGTACCTCAAAAATTTGAATTCATAAGAATTGAACAGCTTCTCGAGATTAGGACAATCGCTGTTAACGCATTTTTGTTCGATACAAGGCAATAAAAACAAATAGTTACAGTATACAGGGATTCTTAAAGTTACTCATTCAAGCAGCTGTAGTAATAACACTACTGGTCAGAATGACGTCAAATTGCAACGGAATATTATCGTCGGAGGGGAAAACGTATGTTAGAAGAAAAATAAATAGTTACAAATGTAGCTATAGATGGCGTAGTAAGCGTCATAATTTAATAGTGGTCGCCTACAAATCACAAACGGATCGTACAACGAGCCTAAGGTGTACGTTTGACGTTAAACAAAGTGTACTACTCAGTGTGCATGGGTGTACAGGTGTGGTACTGTTAGTTACGTAAGCCCATCTACCACGGTGACGTCATATCACATCGAATGGGAAAAATAGGTTTGTAATTGTGCTAGTGCCAAAAACCGCATAAAAAGCATCAGTCAAAATCAAATCGGATAATTAATTTGCAGTGTGACTAGCGCAAAACATGTTCAATATGCTGTCCACCACTTTGCCGGCCGCGGTGGTCCCGCGGTTCTAGGCGCGCAGTCCGGAACCGTGCGACTGCTACGCTTGCAGGTTCGAATCCTGCCTCGGGCATGGATGTGTGTGATGTCCTTAGGTTAGTTCGGTTTAAGTAGTTCTAAGTTCTAGGGGACTGATGACCCCAGCAGTTGAGTCCCATAGTGCTCAGAGCCATTTGACCCTTTTTTTTGGTCCACCATTTTCTGCAATAAGTTGAAATCGAGAAAGAGCATTTTCCACAACTGATCGTTTCCGGCGTCACGTTCAGAATGTGTTACGCAGTGCGTGCCTTCAATGCAGCTAAGTTTCACAAAATGGTGCTATCCAACACTGAACACATCATCTTTCAGACGCCCCACAGCCAGAAATCACACGGACTAAGGAAAGATGATCGGGGCGGCCAGGCTGATAATACTAGCATTTCCGAAATGGCGCTTCAACAGCTGCTTAACTAGATTTGCAATGTACGCAAGTGCGCCATCTTGCATAAAAATGATCCCATTCACACGTCCACGCTGTTGGAGAGCTGCGCGAAAGACACTCAGCACTTAAAAGTGACGGTACAGGTAACAACACCGGGAATATTCGAAAAAATATGGCTCTATGATAAATTTTCCGGATGAAGTGGTACTGGCTGATTTGTGTGTGGATTTTTCGTTGCCCATATTCGACAGTTCTGTGTATTGACACACCCTGACAGATGGAAGGTCTGTCCACAAAATCTTCCACGGCCAATCATTGTCCACTTCCATGCTAGCAAGGTCTCTTTTGCTAGCAAGGTCTCTTTTGCTGAACACATCCAATGTTCGGGCAATTCTCCGTGCACTACACGTTTGCACACCAGCACACGTCTCCTCCTGTATTGCTGTGGCCACTGCTTTCACTGACGACGAACCAATTCGTTTCCTCCCTCTACCAAGTTGCACACCAACAGAACCCGTCTTTTCGAATTTCCGAATCATTTTCTCCAGACCGACGGCAGTCATCGGACCAACGCCTTTTTTTTTTTTTTTTTTTTTTTTTTTTTTTTTTTTTTTTTTTCAAATCCTTCGGCGTCCGGAACTTCTACAGAGTGACTAGAGTGACTTGTGCACAGTCATCATTCTTGTAATACAGCTTTACAAGCAGAGCGCGATCCTGCATTGAGAGAGCCACGGCGAACGTTGCAGACGCGAAAGGAGGAAAAGCCGTGTGCCCGGCGCGTTTATACCAATTTCAGTGGGTCGTGAACATGACAGGTGTTTTCATTTACGTGTTCTGACACATCCAGACCCATCTATTGATTAATTTTCTCACTATTTTTTTTTCTTCTGCCATATGTTTTCCCCTTTCTCCGATAATACTCCGTTGCAATTTGACGTCGTTCTGATCAGTGCTGTTGTTTCTACAGCGTTTTGAACGGTTAGCTTTAATTACAATCACCCTGTATATCTGGGGAATACGGGCAACGACACATTAATTTTGTGTTTCTCTACATCAGCCAATCAGTTCTTTCAAAAAATGGTTCAAATGGATCTGAGCACTAAGGAACTTAACATCTGAGGTCATCAGTCCCCTAGAACTTAGGTTAGTTAGGTTTAAGTAGTTCTAAGGATATCACTCACATCCATGCCCGAGGCAGGATTCGAACCTGCGACCATAGCGGTCGCTCGGTTCCAGACTCAAGCGCCTAGAACCGCTCGGTCACAACGGCCGGACAATTATTTCACGTCCACTGTGACAGCTGGCATTTTCACGATGAAGAAAGAGTGTTTTCGACTTTTATTTCTTTGTTCATCGATGACATGCGGCGAATGAATTGTTGTATACATTCAGCATTAGCTGTTCCTCGACCGTCTGCGGCAGCGTCCATTGTAACCAAAGACA
This sequence comes from Schistocerca gregaria, assembly GCF_023897955.1. Classification (NCBI taxonomy): domain Eukaryota; kingdom Metazoa; phylum Arthropoda; class Insecta; order Orthoptera; family Acrididae; genus Schistocerca; species Schistocerca gregaria. The sequence continues at coordinate 132,378,835 of NC_064929.1, forward strand.
CAAGCAATCGGTCTCTTGGAAGAGCTTTGCGAACGAACCACTTCTGTTGATTTCGGTGCATGTTCAGACTCGCTAACAGTTCGTCACTACTGAGTTTCCGGCTTGCGCGAGTAAGTCAATATTTAGTCTGCAGTTGCGACGTTAGAAATGCAGAGGATGAAAGCGTGAAATGTAGAGGTGATCGTTGCTCTTACGCATGGCATTTAAAATTTAGTGTTATAGATTCCTATAGAAGGCTTTATGGGTAAAAAAATGGCTTAAATGGCTCTCAGCACTATGGGACTTAACATCTGAGGTCATCAGTCCCCTAGAACTACTTATACCTAACTAACCACACATCCACGCCCGAGGCAAGATTCGAACTTGCGACCGTAGCAGCAGCGCGGTTCCAGACTGAAGCGCCTAGAACCGCTCGGCCATAGTGGCCGGCTATTGGGCAAAACTAGAATAAAAGTTCCTATGATGGTAGGTCTGGAAACCAGTACTTACTGAGGTAGTGGCCATATTACTTGTGAAGCGTAATTTGTAGTATTCGGCGGTGAAGGCAGATGAGGCTGGGTTCACAAGAGACGGCATAGTAAATTACCAAATCATGCACGTGTGGGAGGTATTAATCCTCGAACATTCGTGGAGGAGACCCACCAGGATCTCTGACAGTGTCCTTGCCGCGCCGAAGTCCTGTAACAAATATGTATGAAAACGCCGCGCGCAGAATTGTGGTTTGGTGAAAGGAGGGGGGGAGGGGAGGGGAGTCGTGCTGTTAGATTTATATTTGAGCCAGGAACATGAAGTAAAAATTTTTGGTTTATCCCGGACCAGTAGCCATTTTTATAACTGGTCGAACATCTGTCTTAATGTTACAGTATATGAAGCACGGTTTGAACGACGGACTGGAACTGGCGTCCAAGCAGAGTGTGCTAATCGATTAATTCCTTTTGCAAAGATGTTAACTGGGCTGAAATTAATGCTAAGCTATTGACACCATTAAAATTTGCACCGTTCGGGTTTTAAGTGCAAAGAAACAAGTTTTTCTGGGAGGTTTTTGATGCATACCACTTCTGTGTTCCAAACTTGTGGAAATCGGTTCCAATTGCGTAAGGAGGTAGATACATACGTGTATTTAATTTTGTTTTGTGAAAGCTTGTGTGAAACCCGTTGTCATGATATAGCGGTCTAGAATTGAACATAAAATACATGCCAAATGCGGTTTTACGCGAATCGCTTGTGCTGAGATGGTTTCAAGCGATACAGATGATGATAAAAAAATATTCGTACTGTAATTATAAGAAGCGCTTGCAAAAATCTTTCGGCATTCGCGTTTTGGATGCGAAAAGTTAGTCATTTGCACATCAAACTGTTACGTAGAAATCAAATGCTTTGCTTATTAAACGCTGCATGTAGATAAAATTTTAAAAAAAAGATGTTATTGTAGTTGATCATCGTTTGTTGTTTATAGGTGAAGCGTTTTATTCACCAGGGACCTAAACTCGTCGAAAAATCTTTGTACGTGCAAAACAATGCATGTACCAAACCAGAATTATGCCCAGCCCTGTACAAACTTATAGTGTTTGATAGAACAGTCTGTCCCAAATGCCGGTTCTGTAAAATTTCTCAATAGAGTTCGACAAAAAAACTTCTCTTCTTCCAACAATAGATCCGCACTTCAGTTCATGGAGATTGAATGTTGATCGAATCTTCGGATAATAAATCCAGCAGCACCCCTCTAAGCTGCTTCGATGTCTTGCTTTAATCAGACCTGGTGGGGGTCTCAAACACACTGACAGTACAGTGGATGTTCCATATCGGAGCCACACGGACCGTGACAAGGCGCCCAAAACCGCTCGGCTACTCCGCGCGGCATACCCTTGCCTGTGATTGAACACTCGCCGTCGAGAACAACACACGGGGTTCTATTACTGAACAAGTCTTCGAGCCACCGACGTACCTAGGAGCCTATTGGGTATGCTTGAACCCTCGGTGACAGTCCGCAGTGTAGTATTGTGTCGAACTCTCTTGCGGACATCTAAGAATATGGAACCTACCTGTTAATCTTCATACAAGATTCGCAGTAAATCATTCTAGAAAAGGGCAAGCTGAGTTTCGCACCAGCGATATTTTCCCAATCCGTGTTGATTTAAGCTTTTCTCTCTCGAGGAAATTTATCACATCCGAAATTGGAGAAGGTTCTCAAAAATTCCGCAGCAAACCGATGTTAAGGATATTGGTGTGTAATTCTTGTATACAGGCGTCTCCTGCCCTCTTTCCAGTCGCTTGGGACTTCGGCCTGGCCGAGAGGGTTGGAATAAATGCAGGTTAAGAAAGTAACCCATGGTGAAGATTACTCACAGTAAAACAATACTGCGATTGCATCTGCACTTGGTAAGTTATTTCTTTCGAGCTTTTCAGCGCCAGGGATGCCTGTCTCTGTATTCTTCATAAGGGAATTTGTGTGGTTTTCAATCGATTGTATGTCTGTACAGTGCTCCTGCCACCCTGATTCTTTAAACGCGAATTATGAAACTTCACCTTTCGTTTTGCTGTGTTCTACGGCGACGTCAGGTTGGTCTATGCATGATCGAATAGAATCATTCGAACCGCTTACTGACTAAGTATTAAAGAGTTGCTTCTTTCTAAGATGTAGGTCACAATAAGGTACAGTTCCTAGTCTGAACTTACACAACCTATGCTCGTGGCAAATGATAGAGCTTTATATTTACCTGTCACAACTGAAAGCAAGGCGTGGCATATGCCAACAAGAGAAATAGTCCACATGTAGTTGCTAATACGAAATTAAATGGCCTTAAGATAGGGAGACATGTCTGCTCCCCGACCCATCAGGGTCATTTATGTGTGAAACTCTGCATTCTGTACAATTTATGTTTTAGGGTTAACGAATCCAGCGAGTGCAGAAAACGGTGCGACGACTGTGGCTTTTGATGCCGGACTGCTGGAGCGGGAATGTATCGCAAACGATGTGGCGTGATTTCATGAAAGTGGCAAGATTAGCTCTTGCAAAGGTTGGGAATTTGTACGGGCGCTGATAACCGGGCAGTTGAGCGTCCTACAAACCAATCATCATAATCATCATCATCTTAGCCCCACAGTGATTCTTTACAAACAGTAAATGATATGTGTACCAAGTCTGATTAAAATCGATTCAGGGTTTAGGAGGAGATGGGGAACGTACGTACATACATACATACATACACACACATATATTTTTGTTTGTATGGATTACTCCGTGAGTCTCTATACATGCCCGTATGTTTCCGTATGGTGGCCAACGTCGTCGATGTTAATAATAATGTCCGTTATCTGTGTAGGAAATAAAAGCCTTTTTTTTTCAGAATACTCCTTGTTGTTTGGCCGAACTGTGTCGTCCTCGTGTGGTATTCAACAGGTTCCTGAAATTTTGAACTTGCAAACGGTCGAGAAGCGCGTCGTATTAGAACAGCGGACGTTACCGCCACCTACTTGTTGAGTGAGACGAGCAGTCAATTAACTGTCTGCGTCCCTCGCGAGACTGGTGCGCCCTCTGGGAGTCAGTAGTGGGTTCCGGCGCGGACGCCGTCCGGCGTCTGCGGCGCCGGGAGCGCTGCCAACGGCCTATACTTGGACATCGGCGGCACGCTATAAATAACGGCCCGACAGAGACCGAAGCACCGCCAGAGGGAGACAGCGTCAGAGAGCAAGAGGAGCAGACGGCGACGGCGGTCGTGCGAGAGAGACGGAGAGAGCGGCGCTGCTGGCGCCGGGCGGCGGGCCGATGCCAGCGCCGCGACGCGGGTCGGCAAACGCTGCAAATTCAAAACCACCAACCCCGGCAAACTCTGAAATGTGGAAGCACTCAGAAACTTGCACGCTACTGGGACACTCCCTGTAATGGCGCTCCATTGAATAGTCTCGCATTAATACAAACCAAATGTCTGGGGCTTATGGTCACGTTCAAATACACACGAGCTTCCCAACGAGTGCTCCTCGGCCACTGTGAAGCTGCCACTTGACAGTGACCGAGAGGATTTTTCCGAAGCGTTGAGGCTATGTAGCTGAGTGACATGAGTGGAAGCAAGATTCCACTGCATCTCCAGAACGTCTTCGGCCTGGAATCTCACTGACTGTAGTAGAACTGTCATCAGTGAGGAGTCTCGCTTCGAATCGAGCTCCGATGACCAGTATGGACGTGTCTGGAGACGCCCTGATCAGCGGTGGGATCTGGCCTTCCCCCGCCATACAACAAGGAGTGATGGTTTGGTGTTTCATTTCATAACATAACACCTTTGTCAGCCGCGGCACCTTACAGCACAGCTGTATGTTAACGCATGGTTTGTTACCGTTTATGGCAAGACATACTGGGCTTACATTTCAGCAAGGTAATGCTCATGCGCACACAGTGAGAGGTTCGACTGCCCTATCGTGGCCAGCAAGGTCGCCGGATCTTGCCCCAGCATTTGGAGCATTATGGGCACGACCCTCCAAGCAGCTCGCTGTTTTGACGATCAAATGTGCCAATTCGATTGAATTTGCCACTATAACTCTGAAGAGGAAATCCATAAGCTTTGTCAATCAATCCCAAGACGAATAATAGCTTGCATAAGAGCCGAGGTCGACCAATGCATCACTGATTTGATCAGTTTGCGAAGCTCTCCTTTTGAATAAACCATCCATTCTTTCTGAAATTATAATTTGTTTGTCTGTACAAATTCTTCATCATAAATAATTTATCAACTACAGCCATTTTTCCCGAGAGCTGGCAGCTTTACTGTATAATTAAATGATAATGGCGTCCTCTTGGGTAAAATATTCCGGAGGTAAAATGGTCCCCCATTCGGATATCCGGGCGGGAACTACTCAGGTGGACGTCGTTATGAGGAGAAAGAAAACTGGCGTTCTACTGATCGGAGCGTGCAATGTCAGATCCCTCATTCGGGCAGGTAAGTTAGAAAATTTAAAAGGAAATGGATAGGTTAAAGTTAGATATAGTGGGAATTAGTGAAGTTCGACGGCAGGAGGAAAAGGCTTTTGGTAAGGTGAATACAGGGTCATAAATACAAAATCAAATAGGGTTAATGCAGGAGTAGGTTTAATAATGAATAAGAAATTAGGAGTGCGGGTAAGCTACTACAAACAGCATAGTGAACGCATTATATTGGCCACGATGGACACGAAGCCCATCGCCTGCTACAGTAGTAAAAGTTTATATGCCAACTAGCTCTGCAGATGACGAAGAAATTTATGAAATGTATGAAGAGAGAAAAGAAATTATTCAGGTAGTGAAGGGAGACCAAAATTTAATAGTCATGGGTGACTGGAATTCGAGAGGAGAAAAAGGAAGGAAACATAGTAGGTGAATATGGATTGGGGCTAAGAAATGAAGGAGGAAGCCGCCTGGTAGAATTTTGCACAGAGCATAACTTAATCATAGATGACACTTGGTTCAAGAATCATAAAAGAAGGTTGTACACATGGAAGAATCCTGGAGATACTAAAAGGTATCAGATTATATAATGGTAAGACAGAGATTTAGGAACTAGGTTTTAAATTGTAGGACATTTCCAGGGGCAGATGTGGACTCTGACCACAACATATTGGTTATGAACTGTAGAGTAAAACTGAAGAAACTGCAGAAAGGTGGGAATTTAAGGAGATGGGACATGGATAAACTGACTGAACCAGAGGTTTTACAGAGTTTCAGGGAGAGCATAAGGGAGCAATTGACAGGAATGGGGGAAAGAAATACAGTAGAAGTAGTATGGGTAGCTTTGAGGGATGAAGAAGTGAAGGCAGCAGAGAATGAAGTAGGAAAAAAGACAAGGACTAGCAGAAATCTTTGGGTAACAGAAGAAATATTGAATTTAATTGATGAAAGGAGAAAATATAAAAATGCAGCAAATGAAGCAGGCGAAAAGGAATACAAACATCTCAAAAATGAGATCGACAGGAAGTGCAAAATGGCTAAGCAGGGATGGCTAGAGGACAAATGCAAGGATGTAGAGGCTTATCTCACGAGGGGTAAGATAGATACTGCCTACAGGAAAATTAAAGAGACCTTTGGAGAGAAAAGAGAACCATTTCTATGAATATCAAGAGCTCTGATGGAAACCCAGTTCTAAGCAAAGAAGGGAAAGCAGAAGGTGGAAGGAGTACATAGAGGGTCTATACAGGGGCGATGTTCTTGAGGGCAATATTATGGAAATGGAAGGGGATGCAGATAAATATGAAATGGGAGATATGATGCTGCGTGAAGAGTTTGACAGAGCACTGAAAGAACCCAGTCGAAACAAGACATTCCATTGGAACTACTGACAATTCCATGCAAATTCTTTACAGGCGAATGGAAAAACTGGTAGAAGCCGACCTCGGGGAAGATCAGTTTGGATTCCGTAGAAATGTTGGAACACGTGAGGCAATACTGACCTTACGACTTATCTTAGAAGAAAGATTAAGGAAAGGCAAACCTACGTTTCTAGAATTTGTAGTCTTAGAGAAAGCTTTTGACAATGTTGACTGGAATACTCTCTTTCAAATTATGAAGGTGGCAGGGGTAAAAAGCAGGGAGCGAAAGGCTATTTAATTTGTACAGAAACCAGATGGCAGTTACAAGAATCGAGGGACATGAAAGGGAAGCAGTGGTTGGGAAGGGAGTGAGACAGAGTTGTAGCCTGTCCCCGATGTTATTCAATCTGTATATTGAGCAAGCAGTAAAGGAAACAAAAGAAAAGTTCGGAGTATGAATTAAAACTCACTGGGAAGAAATAAAGACTTTGAGGTTCGCCGATGACATTGTAATTCTGTCAGAGACAGCAAAGGACTTGCAAGAGCAGTTGAATGGAATGGACAGTGTCTTGAAAGGAGGGTATAAGATGAACATCAACAAAAGCAATACGAGGATAATGGAATGTAGTCGAATTAAATCGGGTGATGCTGAGGGAATTAGATTAGGAAATGAGACACTTGAGGTAGTAAAGGAGTTATACTATTTGGGGAGCAAAATAACTGATGATGGTCGAAGTAGAGAGGATATAAAATGTAGACTGGCAATGGCAAGGAAAGCGTTTCTGAAGAACAGAAATTCGTTAACATCGGGTATTGATTTAAGTGTTAGGAAGTCGTTTCTGAAAGTATTTGTATGGTGTACAGCCATGTATGGAAGTGAAACACGAACGATAAATAGTTTGGACATGAAGAGAATAGAAGCTTTCTAAATGTGGTGCTACAGAAGAATGCTGAAGATTAGATGGGTAGATCACATAACTAATGAGGAAGTATTGAATAGGATTGAGGAGAAGAGACATTTGTGGCACAACTTGACAAGAAGACGGGACCGTTTGGTAGCACATGTTCTGAGGCATCAAGGGATCACCAGTTTAGTACTGGAGGGCAGCGTGGAGGGTAAAAATCGTAGAGGGAGACCAAGAGATGAGTACACCAAGTAGTTTCAGAAGGATGTAGGTTGCCGTAGGTACTGGGAGATGAAGAAGCTTGCACAGGATAGAGTAGCATGGAGAGCTGCATCAAACCAGTCTCAGGACTGAAGACCACAACAACAACATTACCCATTGTTAAAACTATTATTGGCTCAGACAGGAGTTCAGGATGCAGCAATAAAAAAATTTTAACATTTGCAAATGACATAAAATGTTTAACAGGTAGCGCAGCGACTTTAAATGTAATTTAAAATTATTTCTCCTGGGCAACTCCTTCCATTCCATTGATGAATTTTTGCTTGAACTAATAGTCAGTAACAAAAAAATTCATTTTCAAGTGTAGTTGCATGAGTAGGAATAAAATGATGTGTTCCTCAATATTAACAGTAATGATTTGTACATATCCTGTAAATTCGCTCATTCTATACCATTTGGATCAAAGAATCGTTCAAATGATCTACGGAACATGAAAGTAACTAAAAAAACAAGCAAACACCACATTCCCCGATTTCCGTTCCATTCGGATAATTTCAGCTTGGTGCGTTCTTTTTTTGTCTTAAAGTGTACAAAAAATGTCTATAACTTTATGTACATTACCAGTAGAAAGAAATCCTCCAGAGATACACAACTTCACGGGAAATGTAAGTACAGTGACATGTACAAGCACAACTCACAAAAATACTTAAAAAATAAGCAAGTTTATTCCCGATTACTTTGCAGGTGAAATGCTGTTAAAAGATTAAAAAGCACAACCAATGTAATTAAAGGAGAGCGGTCGAAAGAAATTAAACGCTAGGAACACGTTATAGTTGTTACCCCGCAATAGAAAAAAACATGAATTTTTTATGATATTTTAAATAAAGTCCAGACCTCCACAGGATGACACATACGTGGAAACATGTCTGGGTAAATAAGGAAACAAATACATTGTGTCTACCATAAAGCGAATTAAAATAAATCGAATTCGCAAAAAGAAAATGTCAACCGGAGCCTCCAGCTCGAGCAAAGCGATTCAGACGGAATAAATTATAAAATATGGTGCGGCCGGATGTTCAGCAGTGGTCATCATTGTGGGACCCTCCACTGCATAGCGAACATTTGTTGTCGGTGTTGTCTGGTGCATGAGGCCTGTCATGTTGAGGAGGCTGGGAAACTTTCCGTGATAGTAGTAAATCCCTATGATGCTAAATTCAATTCTGTTTAACTCTACAGAACTTCGTAAGGCCTAGCCGTCAATTAAGGCGGAAGGGATAGATTAAAAAAATCGTCCCAATTTTTCATGGGGGGGGGGGGGCGGGGGGAGCGGTAAACAAACAGCCATTCAAGTAGGTTTGTAGAATGAGTCCAGTGACGTACCATCAGAATTTCGCAAAATCATCATCCACACAATCCCGACAATAGTAAGTGCATACAAGTACGAGAACTATTTCAAGATGGGATTAACAGCTCATTCATTCAAGTTGCTTACAAGAATAATTCACAGAAAAATAGGAAAGAAAATTGATAATCTGTTAGATGATGGTCAATTTGGCTTTAGGAAAGGTAATGGCATCAGAGAGGCGGTCTTGACTTTGCACTTGGTAATGGAAGCAAGACTCTAAAAAAAAAAAGTTAAATGATGTTCATAGGTTTTACTGAAATAGAAAATGCGTTCGGCAACTTAAGATGCTATAAGAGGTTAGGTTCCATATTCTGAGAAAAATAGATGTATGCTACAGGGAAAGCAGAAAAGAAGAGTAATATACCAAGAGGGAAACGTGATAGTGGAAGATCAAGAGCGAAGTGCTTCGAGTAGACAGGGATTAGTCTTTCATCCATATTGCTTGATTTATTCATCAAAAGGTAATTAACGGAAATAAACGAGAGGTTGAAGGGGAGGATCAAAATTCAAGGTGAAAAGATATCAATGGCAAGATTCGCTGACGACATTGCTGTCCTGAAAGAAAAAAAAAAAAATACGGGATGAGCTGAATGAAATGAACAGTCTAAAGAGCATAGAATATGGATTCAGGGTAAATGGAAGTAATGAGAAGTAGCAGAAATGAGGACAGCGAGAAACTTAACATCAGTACTGGTGATCAGGAAGTACATGAAGTTAAGGAATTTTGCTACCTAGGCACGGTGGACGTAGCAAGGAGGACATAAAAAGCAGACTTGCACAGGTTAGGAGGAAATTGCTGACCTAAGGAAGTCTGCTAGTAACAAACATTGACCTTAATTTGAGGAACAAATTTATAAGTATGTATGTTTCTAAAACAGCATTATGTGAACTTGAATCATGGACTGTGGGAACAGAAGATAATCGAAGCGTTTGAGATGTGAAGCTGTAGAAGGATGTAGAAAATTAGGTGAGCTGATGAGACGGGGGATGGGGAGAGGAACATGTGAAAGCATTGACAAGAAGAAGGGACAGCGCGACAGCACGCCTATTGAGTCGCGTTGTGAGTGTGGCAGAGGCGGCCGCGTCAAACAAAAAAATACCGGACAACTGAGAGGACGACTCGCTCTCTCAGGGTTCCGTACAAACATAGTTACAGAATGAAGGCTTTCACGACCGGGTGACATGGCTGTTGATATACTTTTCGGCAAGACTCAGCGGAGCAGCGCCTCTGAGGACGTCCAGCGCAGTCCTGGACGAAACGTAAGGAGCAGAAAAGTTCTTGGACCACGACCTCACATCCCGAAAAGTATATCAACAGCCAAACATAGTTATGTGTATACAGATAGTTCATATATGGTTTCTGACGACTGAGTTTGCAAATGTACCAAAATATGTGACATAAATAGCCGCATCGTTTGTTTGCACTTACTTAGAAGATTAAATTTTTTTTCTCCGCCAAGGGGCCGTAGACCGTAGTATTTGACATAAAATTTAACCTGATACGTATACTCGTTCCTGAGAAAAAAAAAAGGTCTTCATAGACAGTCAACAAACGACGAAAGACATATTTTTTCGTTTGATATTATTACAAATTAACACTTGAGATTTTCTAGTGTGCATTTGCGGTTAAACGTTGCGGAAAATGCTTATATTACGTAGTATAACTACGAAACTGTGGTATAACAATTTTCGAATTATGTAGTATGACTACACTATTACATTAGAATATATTATATCATAAATGAGTATGTAATATAATATTATATCTTATTATGATATTATATATTTAAGTATATACTGTATATTATGAAGCATAACTAGAGATCAACAATTTTCTATTTCCTGTACTTGTACTGTGAAACCTTGCTACCTGCCAAATTTCATGATTCGGGCTTTGATGAGTGAGGTTGTGAGCATCAGTGGCCGTATCTTCTGTTTACACTGACTTACCAGCTAACATTTTTTACACCACTAGGGTACCGTGGCGTTCGACATAAATGTCAGTTCGATACCTTTTCCCTTTCTTGAGATAAAGTGTCTTGACGGACGGACGGACGGACAACAAAGTGATTGTATAAGTGTTCCGCCCTTGGCGACTGAGGTACGGAACCCTAAAAAGAAACTGAACTTCAGCTATTATCTAATACCTAAAAAAAAAGATATTTTGGAGCGAGCGGGTGGACATTATAGGGCTAGCTGCCCCTATTAGTAGGATGAGTTGAATTACTTTAGATAAGCAAGTGCAAGTTGAGCGCTGCTTCCTTTACGATGATGGACACGTACTTATTTAGCTGGAGGGCCACGTGGAGAAGACATATATCCAGAAATCGATCGGTCAATTGTACGTACTGATACCGGGCAGTGGCATGACGCGTGAGTTACAGATGTGGCTTGTAAAGTCTTACATGCTGAAACAGAAACGTAGCAGTGTGTTGGCAATGTTAGTGGTGTACATCCGGGAGTACAACTCGGCTGTATGCCAGTAAGCGTACCAGTAATCAGTCACCTAGAAAAAGTCTGTGAAACTACTGACAATTTTGTTTTGCTCCTGTGCTATTTTTAAAATGTTGAATGAACTGAAAAAAAGATCGATAGCGTAGCCCGAGGTCTACATTAGGTTTAAAGGTGATAGTCGGATTGTGAGACGGAACGAAAGACTTCACTTAAGCCCGAAGGTGATAAAAGTTCCAAACCGCTCTAGCTCAAACACGACATGTATTAAGTGTGGAAGATAAACGTTGTTACTCCTCCACATTGCTAGTGCGATGAGAGCTGCTAGTACAGTTCTCAAATGTGGTCAGTATCTTGCTCATTCCTTGAGCCTTGACCAACTGGGATTGTTTCATGGTGGCTATTGCCTCCATAGTGAACATTCCGTATTTTGAGAGAGAGAGAGAGAGAGAGAGAGAGAGAGAGAATATGGTCATTCATCCACCTCGCCAGCCGAGCGGTCAGAGCTTCAGACGGCTATACGGAGGACCGGGTTCAACCTTTACCCTTCCTAAAGCCGAATGGATCATCACTTAACACGTTCTCAATTTTATTTTCCATTCTTGAGCATATTATTCTTGCCAGCAGCTTGGATAGATGAGCTGTTAAGCTGATTTTGCGATCGCTCGTGCACCTGGCTTCCTTTATATCTTTGGGATTGTGCGCCTGAGATTTTTCCGAACGCCTGACTGTATGTCCCGAGACTCACGGATTCTATATGTTAGCTAAAAAGTTCCTTGGCCTGTCGGCCTGTTAGCTGCGTCTTCCGCCTTACAGATTTGCTAGTCTTCAAAACCTTGCTAAGCCCTGCAGTATATGCGAGTGGCGCCGTGCGACGGATGATGACACGGCAGCCGTTCGATTGATGCTTTACTCAATAGCGTAATACTGTATGGCCGCTGCATTTGTGCAGTTGTTGTTTACGCGTAGAACGACGATGAAGGGAACGGAAGCAGGCAGTGCGTGCCAACACAGCTCTCGTGCTGTTAAGCTGCTGCGCAGACCGCATTCTCCGCGTAGGCTCGTGGTTGTCGTCTTCCTGGTTGTCCTCATACGGAGAGACGAGCAGCTACCCACACGGCAGAGGGCTTCTGCAGCAGTGTGCGCATGTGGGGGGGGGGGGGGGGGGGGGGAGAGAGAGAGAGAGAGAGAGAGAGAGAGAGAGAGAGAGAGAGAGAGAGAGAGAGAGAGAGAGAGAGAGACTGCATACGGACACACCTAAGTGTGGGTTGATCAAGAGAGTTCAGTAACTTAGAATTTAGAGTAGTCACCCGAGCAACAGACGCCTCACGGACAGTTCATCCGTTCTACACAGTGATAGAGGGTAAAAGAATTTTGCAATCCATGCCGTAACAAATGGAAGACAGTTTGCTGTAATTACTGATTTACTAACGTATTTATTGCGGCGGAAATGACTATTTTTCAATAATTTTACACTACACATAGTATTTAAAGATCTTCTCTACAGTGAACTAAAGAAAAAAAGATACATGGGTAGGGTTTGCACCGGCACCGCCAGCGGTGTAGCAGTGAACCTTAGCCCATACAATACGCTAGCTCGATGGGAGCAGATTAACGTTACGCGTATCCGAGGTGTGCATAAAACTTAAACATCGATTATTTTTCTCGTAAACTAGGGGCTGTCACATGAGGAGCCTCTAGTCATGGAGCCGCTAGTCATGTATCCAGGGCATATTCCTCTACAGCATACCCCGTAGTCATCAAAATCTGTGATTAACAGCTCTCAAGCTGCCAATCTTTGGAAGTTCCTATCCGTGCACACACACACACACACACACACACACACACACACACACACACGTCCGCATCTCGTGGTCGTGCGGTAGCGTTCTCGCTTCCCACGCCCCGGTTCGATTCCCGTCGGGATCAGGGATTTTCTCGGCCTCGTGATGACTGGGTGTTGTGTGATGTCCTTAGGTTAGTTAGGTTTAAATAGTTCTAAGTTCTAGGGGACTGATGACCATAGATGTTAAATCCCATAGTGCTCAGAGCCATTTGTAAATCGGGATCTAATTCACGTTTGTGCAAACTTGGACCTCCAAATACGGAGTAAGGCTCATTACCCTCAAAAGGGTCTCCTTTCTTAGGAATAATGTCTGAGGCACTCACAGAACTTTGTGAACTAATGTGGAGTGATTCTGTCCATGTCAAGTCACAGACCTTTAGGTAGCGCTGCGTACACAATATGCTTCTTGTGTGCTAAAAGCTGCAACCTTTCATACCGACACATGCGTCTAAACAGGTACAAAAATAAGTAAAAAAATGCAGCAACAGCTCTTCCCCATTCTTCGGGAATGCTGGTTAATTAATTCACAGTGCACTGTATCAGCTATTTGTGAATAGTGTTACCTAAACATTATTCACGTTAATGGGGAGAAGATAACGGGAAATGCCTGGCAGCCGACATGTATCTCTGTTGCACTACATTCATACGGACCTAAACACGATTTTGCACTGCCCAAGAGTCACTCATTTGCTGTATTTAATCGACAGCAAGCACATTTTATTTTTATTAAATGGAATGAAATAAAGTAAACGGATGTAAAATGCCTTAAATAATTCCACAGCAAATACAGTCACCCTGGCCACGCAGGTGATTAGTGGATTGTACTTATTGGCAGCTGACCCACGATGTAAACAAATCTAGCACAGTAACGCAAACACACACATCCATTAATTATCTACCAGTGTGTGTACGGAGCGATTTAAAGTGCAATGGCTACGTAAAACCATGAATAGGTGAGCCAGATGCCAGAGTAGGATTCACTAAGAAAATGCTCTGAAAGTGAAGTCCACCCGCAAATGATGTAGCCTGCAAACACTGACTCTACCAATATTTGAATAATGCACGCCACCCAGGGTTCTTTAATGTCGTATCGTCCAGAGATAGCGATGCCACGCCAAAGTCGGCAGCGCACGTCGATTCCACAGACGTTGGCAAGAGCTCGCTGCAGCCGTAGGGGCGTACGGGAGGCGCTCATGAAGACCACGCCTCTCCCCCAGCTCTGCGGCCACCTCAGTATACGCTGAGGTCACAGAAGTCATGGGTTAGCGATATGCACATACATAGGCGGCGGTTGTGTCGCGTACAGACGGTATAAAACGGCAGTGCTTTGGCGGAGCTTTCATTTGTACTCAGGTGATTCGTGTGAAAAGGTTTCCTACATGATAATGGCCGCACGACGGGAATTAAGACTTTGAAAGTGATGTACTAGTTGGAGCTAGATGCATGGGACATTCCATTTCGTAATGCGTTAGGAAATACAATATTCCGAGATCCACAGTGTTAAGAGCGTGCGAGAATACCACATTTCAGGCATTACCTCTCACCACGACACTGCAGTGACCGACAGACTTCACTTCACGACAGAGAGCAACGGTATGCAACACTGCGTGAAATAACCGCGGGAATCAATGTGGGATGTACTACGAACGCCGGCCGTAGGGCCTAGCGGTTCTAGGCGCTACAGTCTGAAACCGCGCGACCGGTACGGTCGCAGGTTCGAATCCTGCCTCGGGCATGGATGTGTGTGGTGTCCTTAGGCTAGTTAGATTTAAGTAGTTCTAGGTTCTAGGGGACTGATGACCTCAGACGTTAAGTCTCATAGTGCTCAGAGCCATTTGAACCATTTTTGTACTACGAACGTACCCGTTAGGACACTGGGGTGGAAATGTGGCGTTAATAAGCTATGGCAGCAAACGATCGAGGTGAGTGCGTTTGCTAGCAGCATGGCCGCCTGCAGAGACGCTCTTGGACTCCTGACCATATCGGATGGACCCTACACCATTGGAAAATCGTGTCCTGGTGAGATGGGTCCCGTGTGGGACAAATGTGTTAGTTGTAATGGAGTGGGGGGGGGGGGGGGGAGAAGCTGACAAGATCGCAATAGATCCCAGCCTAGCATCTGCTTTACGTGTCCCTCCGATAGTTCCAATGTTCAAAACATTTTTTGTAGTCATCTTTAGAGCTTGCTGACAGCTCCTCCCTCTTTTTTTTTTTTTCTTTTCTCTTCTTTCTTCTTCAGTGTTGTAAAATCGGTGTTCTTTCATGACACTGTTTGTTTTACGTGGTCATTCCATATCAGAACGTGCCGAGTGGTTATTCGAAGGTATTTTAAGGTAGTTACCGGATCTATTGATTTGTCTTCTATTCTGTAATCGTACACTAATGGATTCCTTCGCCTATTTACGCGCATTATACAATTTTTTTTATCTTCAGGATCACCATCCCGTCCCTGAAGCAATCACTAGTAAGAGTGCTGTGTGTGTTCTAGACCAAATGGCCGGCCGCCGTGGCCGACTGGTTCTAGGGTCTTCAGTCCGGAACCGCGCTGCTGCTACGGTCGCAGGTTCGAATCCTGCCTCGGGTCTGGGTGTGTGTGATGTCCTTAGTTTAAGTAGTCCTATGTCTAGGGGACTGATGACCTCAGATGTTAAATCCCATAGTGCTTAGAGCCATTTGAACCTTTTTTTCTAGACCAAATGACGTATTAAGTATGGTATGTCGCTGACTTGTAGTGCAAAACGCCAGTGCGCGTTGTCTACTTGCAGGGACGATGTTTGTCAGTGGTGGTGGTGGTGGTGGTGGTGGTGGTGGTGGTGGTGGTGGTGGTGGTCAGTGATAAGAATGCCCTGGCCCCGCGTGAGGGGGGCAACCCGCAATAGCATTCGCATGTAAGGTAAATGGTATCGCATACTTCAATACCTCATTTAAATGCAAATGTATTACCATCGATTCTGTGCATATCTTCCCGCATTTCGCTACTTTCTTGTGGTTTTCCAACCTTACCATACACAACGCCATCGTCGACGAGTAGACTCACGGAGCCTGCGGCTGTGGTGTGGTGTGGGTGCTGCGCAGCTGTATCGCTCCCGCTGCCGTTTCCCGGGAGACGGCAGGCGGGCGCTCCGCGGCGCCTCTGCTATTTTGCGAACAGCACTTGGCTCGCCGACCGCTCGGATGAGTCTAATTCGGCGAGACGGGGAAGTCTGGCCGCCGGTTCGCGGCTTCTATTGTCTCCATCCCCCCCCCCCCTCCCTTCACAACTCTCTACAGCTCTGCAACAACGAACACGCTGCTTTGTCAGTTACATCTGCCAAAATGAGGAGTCATAAATTTCAACTGAATTGTTGTGGTCCGCATAACTCGAAGGAAAAACATCGAATAACTAATTACAACTTATAGAGTTCTGCACAGAATTATTCAACTTACACAAGACTTTTTGATGGGTACAGGCGGCTGTTGGGAGTTAAAACAGACCTGCTGCTAGTGGCAACCGCGATGACGAGGATAAATGTCACTCTGCAGAGTGAATTTGTTAGCTTGGTGCATAAGATCGTGCCGTTTTTTGTTTTGAATTCGGATTGGTATCCCCCTTCCTATCGGTTTATTAATCTGATGACTAACTGAAACCCTCAGCTGCCGACAGGCGTTGTTGATGTACCTCGATGTGGGCAGCTGAAAATGTGTGCCCCGACCGGGACTCGAACCCGGGAACTCCTGCTTACACGGCAGACGCTCTGTCCATCTGAGCCACCGAGGACACAGATGAATAGCGCGACTGCAGGGACTTATCCCTTGCACGCTTCCCGTGAGACTCACATTCCCAGCTGTCCACAATTCTACATATGCAATGTACCTGTCGGCAGCTGAGGGTTTCAGTTAGTCATCATTTATTCGAGGGAAAAGCTGCACGGTCATCTACAGTATTCTGTTCTTTCGAGAACAGTTACTGTCTTCATATATATGGTTTATTTATCGATTGTCATTTGTTATCTGTAGATCACTGTTGCTAAATGAGTTCATATATTGTCATTTGGTGATAGCGAGTGGATCTGCGGACGCTAGAATATGGAGTGCCAAATAGAGAGATCGGAACATTTCCGACGTATGCTTCTATTTCCGTTCAAAAGAGGGTGTAATGTTGTGTGTGCCTCACTGTATGTATTTTTTTCTTTAGCTAATTTGTGCCTTGTATTATTCTGAAAAGCTCAGTAATGTATGTAACTACCGAAAATGTAAATGAAATTCAAAAAGTACTTGAAGTGAAGTGCAGCTCGACAGCAAGAAACTTTTTAGCTCGCAATCTCCGCAACGATAGTAGTTGTGAATCTTTGACTATAGACTCTAAAAGAAAAAAATACGATTTATTAAAAAAAAAGACTGTTAATCCGTATCTTGTGGAAAGAGGACGTGCTGCTAGGCCGTCGCTCAGAACGTATTGTTCCATTTAATGAAAATTGCTATTTTAGTGATAAAACCGAGTAAAGTATATGTTACAGTTGCCAAACATTTATGTATACAAATTTTCTGGAAGTGAAGAATCGAAATATCTTGTTTTTGGAAAAGGAGGTAAACTTCATTGTCGTTGCCGTCTATCAATCGGCAGAATTGTAAGTGTACAAAGTACACTAAAATACAGGAAAAGAAATGCATTCTCTATAGTTTTCATTCAATAAGTAACGACCTCTCATAATTTCTTAATTACAGTAATTGCATTATGTTGTTGTACAATAGTATGGTGCTGAACTCCACTGACCAATATTGAGGTAGCAGGACGTGTAGTTTGAAGGCAGTTTGTGTGCCAAGCAATCTTCTTTTCTCACGAAAAGCAAATTTCTGTTTGATCTTATTTACTTACAACAGTGGACCCTTAGGTATGAAAAGCTACGAAAACTTGGGCTCAAAGCTATCCGCAATACGGCCAAGTAACTAACAGAGTTGTATTTTAAACCTTAAAGAACAATAACTTCCTCCAAATTATAATACGTCACCAACTGGTGCAGAAGCTGATCATTCAAGGAGGCAGCAACCAAAACTCAGGTACCAGTTAAGACTTGAAATAAAAATCTGAATCAAAAATCTCTCTCTCTCTCTCTCTAAACACGTGTATAAATATTCATATTATAAAAAAAAGTCATTTTGTAAGGAGTCACAGCAGCGGTGGCAACCAGAAACATTTGCACCGTCTAAGGGGATAATCTCACTAGACAGGGCACGGTGAAAACATTGTTTTCTTGTTTTAGTAACGTTAGTGACTCTCCACGTTCAGAAAGACATTCGTGGTATAGCGAAGATCGTTTAAACGCGTTAATCCATAATGAGCCACGTCATTGTACTAGTGAACTGGCAAATGTGATGAACTATCATTCCACCATCGTGCGATGTTTGCATACAGCGGAGAAGGTTCAGAAACCTGGTGTATGGGTACCGCAAGCTCTATGCCGAATCGTAGAAGTCAGTGGGTGACCACATGTGCATATCTGCTTACTCCTCATCAATTGACTCATGAACATGAGCAACCATTCCCATCCTGTACAGTTACTGGTGACAAGAAATGGTATTTTTATCCTGACATAATGGAAAGGAAGGAATGGTGAAGCCCAAAGAAAGCAGCAACTCTCAGTTCTGCGCGCATCCACAGAAGATAATGTTGTTCATCTAGTGGAACAGAGACGGTTTAGTCTACTACGGATTGCTTCCCCGAGGTATAACCATCACTGCGGACATTTATTGTCAACAACAACAACAACAACAACAACAACAACTGAGGCGTCTTGTAAATGCAGTCCAAGAACAGGAAAACTGAAGTGATGCTACTCCACGATGACGCTGGCTATTTTCCTAGACATGTTGAGTGTGAATTTCTAAGGGACCAAACTACTGAGGTCATCGGTCCCTACAATAACACACTACTTTAAACTAACTTACGCTAAGGACAATACAGACATACCCATGCCCGAGGGAGGACTCGAACCTCCGGGGGGAGGGGCCGTGCTAGACTGACAGGAAACACTTTATAGGAGTTGGGTTGGGAAGTCATTCCGGACCCACCTTGTACACTTGATCTTGCGCCCTCAGATTTTGGCTTTTTTCTGCTTTCTATCGGACATCCTTCAAGGAATTCCCTTTCTGGCTGAAATACGCTCCGACTATGGCTCGAAGAGTTCTTAGGCTCCAAACCACAAGACTTCTACTACTGCGGAATCGAAAAGTCACCTCAGCGTTGAAAGTCTGTTGCAAACAGTGAAGGAAAATATATTATTGATGACTGCAGTGTATATGTTTTGTTTATTAAACTTATGAAAGTTCAAAAAAATGTTCAAATGTGTGTGAAATCTTATGGGACTTAACTGCTAAGGTCATCAGTCCCTAAGCTTACACACTACTGAACTTAAATTATCCTAAGGACAAACACACTCTCACACACACATACACACTACTGAACCTAAATTATCCTAAGGACAAAAACACACACACCCATGCCAAAGGGAGGACTCCAACCTCCACCCGGACCAGCCGCAAAGTTCATGACTGCAGCATCCCTAGACCGCTCGGCTAAACCCGCGCGGCCTTACGGAACTACGCTACGAACTTATACACAACTCACTATACTAGAATACGTTTTCATTGGGGTACATCCAGGATAATAACTTGCAGATCTGCAATTTAAGGAGGAACATTTATTTAATAGTAGACGCATATTAGTATCAAAAGAAACTCAAAAGAAGTTTCAGTACACTGAACAAAAATAAAGACTCAGCACACTGAAGAAAGATTTCGTATGGATGAATTGGTACGTTTCACGAAAATAACTGGGTCCGGTTGTAAAATTTATTACTGCGGAGCGCAACTTGGCAACAGGATGGATATACAGTTAAAACTGCAGTGACCCATGCAGCGTCTTTGTTCATTATAATTACGAGTTGTCATGTTTCTGTTAGACATTTTGTCCAGTTATGTAATTTATGGTTTGTAGTCAGAGACTGGAACAAATCCAACAAATGACAGAGGACGTTGGGTGCAACTGCTGCTCTGAAATGAAGGGCTTGGCACAGCATAAGAAGTGTTGGCGGGCAGCATTAAACCAGTCAGAAGACTGTCTTCCTCTACAGTTTTTTTTTTTTACCCTGTATAACTCCCTTTACAATCAGGGCAATCATTCCATAATGTCTCAACACATGTCCTATCGTCCTGTCCTTCCTTCTTGTTAATATCCTCCATACGTTCCTGTCCTCCTCGATTCTGTAGAGAACCTTCTCATTTGTTATCTTATTAGTCCACCTAATTTTCAACATCCATTTATAGAACTACGTTATTTACACTATGCGTCACTGTATGATCGCTTATTCAGATGCCACCGACGTCAACTCGTAACTCGACGACCACCACCGACCACCGTCATCATCATCATCATCTTTATCATCATCTTCTTCTTCTTCTTCTTCTTCGTCGTCGTCGTAGTCGTCGTACATCAGGTCTATCGACCCGCCGCGAACTCCAAACTTGATATTTGCGTCTTCTCTTTGGTCTACCCACTCTGCGGAGCTCTCTGGTCTTTATAACAGCAGACAGGTTTTGGCAGACGTTTATCGACCTTCCGTTCTCGGCGAAATTCTAAGATTTTCTCATTTAAGTTGTAAGCGTTGACTGACGTATGTCTTCATATGTTGCCTAAGTCTGTTTGATTAAGCATTAAAAGCAAAATTCTGAAATGAACTATTCAACTGTTCAACGAAGCCGTTATAAATTTTCAAACCACTTCGGAAACACGTCTTTACTCCTCCGTGCACCGCAGAAAGGCGATTAAAAATGTCGTCAATGGGCGCTGTTTCACCATTCGGACTTTTTGTATTTATCTTTTACACAAGCTGTAATTTATAACATTGAATCTACCATCATACATTGGCCATAAACAAATGTGAGGTGTTTTCATACACCACAAGAGGCTTACATCTACCTTTCATAAACAGCGTTCCAATGGCTGCAATCGCGTACCCTGTCCGGATCGCATCTGACGCGTGCGCGTCTGTCTAGGGTGGCCCGAGGCGATGGGGAGAGCGGTTAGAGGTGCTCAACGACGACGTTATGAGCACCAATAAAAAAGAAAATACGGTAAAAGAAATACAAATAGCTAACTAAGATAAAATGGCACTCTCCTAATCTATATTCATATTCCGCAAGCCACCCGACGGTGTGTGGCGATGGGTACCCTGAGTACCTCTATCTGTTCTCCCTTCTATTCCAGTCTCATAATGTTCGTGGAAAGAAAGATTGTCAGTATGCCTCTGTGTGGGCTCTAACCTCTCTGATTATATCCTCATGGTCCCTTCGCGAGATGTACGTTGGAGGGAGCAATATACTGCTTGACTCCTCTGTGAAGGTATGTTCTCGAAACTTCAACAAAAGCCCATACCGAGCTACTGAGCGTCTCTCCTGCAAAGTCTTCCACTGGAGTTTATCTATCATCTCCGTAACGCTTTCGTGATTACTAAATGATCCTGTAATGAAGCGCGCTGCTCTCCGTTGGATCTTCTCTATCTCTTCTGTCAACCCTATCTGGTACGGATCCCACACCGGTGAGCAGTATTCGAGCAGTGGGCGAACTGTAACCTACTTCCCTTGTTTCCGGACTGCATTTCCTTAGGATTCTTCCAGTTAATCTCAGTCTGGCATCTGCTTTACCGACGATCAACTTTATATGATAATTCCATTTTAAATCGCTCCTAATGCGTACTCCCAGATAATTTATGGAATTAACTGCTTCCAGTTGCTGACCTGCTACATTGTAGGTAAATAAGGGATCTTTCTTTCTATGTATTCGCAGCACATTACACTTGTCTACATTGAGATTCAATTGGCATTCCCTGCACCATGCGTCAATTCGCTGCAGATCCTCCTGTATTTCAGTACAATTTTCCATTGTTACAACCTCTCGATATACCACAGCATCAACCGATGTTATCCACAAGGTCATTTATCTGTATTGTGAGTAGCAACGGTCCTGCGACACTCCCCTGCGGCACACCTGAAATTGTCTCCATTGAGAATGACATGCTGCTTTCTGATATCTAAAAACTCTTCAATCCAATCACACAATTAGTCTGATAGTCCATATGCTCTTACTTTGTTCATTAATCTCACCCATGATCACCTACAGCGTCACACTAGCTGACATGTCAGAGAGACATGCAGGAAGAGTGTCAGTGAGGTTCTGGCAGGTACCGACAGATACGTGGAGCCATGGCGAATCGAAGGCCGCGACCAGCTGTGCTAGGTTTGTCCGTTCAGGATCCAATACAGCAACAGCTCGATCAAGGTAGCCCCACAGTCTCGATTGGGCTTAAACCCGGGGAGTTTGGTGGCCAGGGAAGTGCGGTGAACTCATCCTGGTTCTCTTCGTACATTACCACCTGTGTGACGTGTTGCGTTGTCCTGCAGTAGATCCCACCGTGCCGAGGAAAAATTAACTGCATCTAAGGGAGGAAATGGTTTCCAAGGAATGATGCATATTTGTATTGACCCACTGTCCATTCCAGAATGACAAGATCACGCAGGGAAAGCGCCAGAACATTCCGTTGACAATAATACTCGGTCCTCCAAACCGTTCTGAGGATTGTTTGAGGGTGTTCGCTTTCAGAAGTTTTTCGCCGTACACACCAGCGTCCACCTGTCATCTGAAAAGACCGCCTGTGGACGTCAAGTTCCGGCACTGAGCCCAGCTTGCAGCGTTTGTCGCCGACCAACAGCAGCCAGCGTGGGTGCATTAACCAGGAGCCAGCTGCACAGGCCCATACGCAGCAACGTACGATCAACAGTCATTGCGGAGACACTTGATTAATTTGAGCGGTGATCTGCTCAGAACTTGCACGTCTATTCGCTCGTACACACCTCCGTAGTCGTCGTTCAAGCTTCTCTTACGGCCCCTGGTGCACCGTAGTTGCCCCGCCGCAGGTTTTGAATAGCGCCATTTTGCCGTGCATGGTACACCTTAACAACGACGACACGCGAGTAGTTTACAAAGTTTGCTCTTTTACTTTCGGCCCGAAAGCCAATGACCCTTCGCACATCAGATAAATCGCTCACGTTGCACATCACGACAAGGACCTGTCCTGTTTCAGCGTTCCCCTGACACTCTTTACGTGCTCTCACTGCTAGTGTTGCCACCTACAGTCAACACTACTGGCCATTGAAATGCTACACCACTAAGATGACGCGCTACAAACGCGAAATTTAACTAACAGGAAGAACATGCTGTGGTATGTAAATGATTAGCTTTTCAGAGCATTCACACAAGGTTGGCGACGGTGGCGACATCTACAACGTGCTGACATGAGGAAAGTTTCCAACCGATTTCTCATACACAATCAGTAGCTGACCGGCGTTGCCTGGTGAAACGTTGTTGTGATGCCTCGTGTAAGGAGGAGAAATGCGTACCATCACGTTTCCGACTTCGATAAACGTCGGATTGTAGCCTATCGCGAGTGCGGTTTATCGTATCGCGGCGTTGCTGCTCGCGTTAGTCGAGATCCGATGACTGTTAGCAGAATATGGAATTGTGGGTTCCGGAGGGTAATACGGAACGCCGTGCTGGATCCCAACGGCCTCGTATCACTAGCAGTCGAGATGACAGGCATCGGCTGTAACGGATCATGCAGCCATGTCTCGATCCCTGAGTCAACAGATGGAGACGTTTGCAAGACAACAACCATCTGCACGAACAGTTCGACGTTTGCAGCAGTATCGACTATCAGCTCGGAGACCGTGGCTGCGGTTACCCTTGACGGTGCATCACAGACAGGAGCGCCTGCGATGGTGTACTCGACTACGAACCTGGGTGTACGAATGGCAAAACGTCATACTTTCGGATGAATCCAGATGCTGTTTACAGCATCATGATGGTCGCATCCGTGTTTGGCGACAGCGCGGTGAACGCACATTTGAAGCGTGTATTCGTCATCGTCATACTGGCGTATCACCCGGCGTGATGTTATGGGGTGCCATTGGTTACACGGTTCGGACACCTCTTGTTCACATTGACGGCGCTTTTAACACTGGACGTTATATTTCAGATGTGGTACGACCCGTGGCTCTACCCATCATTCGATCCCTGCGAAACCCTACATTTCAGCAGGATAATGCACTGCCGCATGTTGCATGTCCTGTACGGGCCTTCCTGGATACAGTGAATGTTCGACTGCTGCCCTGGCCAGCACATTCTCCAGATCTCTCACCAACTGAAAATGTCTGGTCGATGGTGGCCGAGCAACTGGCTCATCACAATACGCTAGTCACTACTCTTGATGAACTGTGGTATCGTGTCGAAGCTGCATGGGCAGCTGTACCTGAACACGCCATCCAAGCTCTGTTTGACTCAATGCCCAGGCGCATCAATGCCGTTATTACGGCCAGAGGTGGTCGTTTTGGGGACTGATTTCTCGGGGCCTATGCATCCAAACCTCGTGAAATTGTTATTACAAGTGAGTTCTAGTATAATATATATGTCCAATGAATACCCGTATGTCATCTGTATTTCTTCTTGGTGTAGCAATTTTAATGGCTAGTAGTGTTTGACGGTCATTGCACGCTGACGTCGAACATGGGTACTGGTCGCTTTAATCTGACTGTACCGTGTAAAACCACATCACGTTAGTGGCCTTCCCTCTATCGACCGATCGGAGTTGTTTCTGAAGTAAGCGCGCTGATATTCACTTTTATCATTCTCACAGCCGGTCGGCGGTCGAATTTGGGAAGTGGGTTGCGATCTTCGGTGAAGCAGCTTCGCAGGGCAGTAGTGGATTGTGTGAGAGGTGGCAGTGGACAGCAGTTGGTGGGTCTCGGGGAGGATTTCCGCCCTGCACTGGCCACATCGATCGCCGTCTGAAATAAAATGCGAAGCCATACGTACGTTCTGTCTGGCCAGCGGGTATTCCCGTCCCTCAGTCCGTGCGCTGAAGCCACCAGAACACTTCCGGCAGCCACGCTGCTCCTCCCTGTGGACGTACAACTCTGCCTAACATCTGTCTAGATACCAATTCTGCATCTCTATTTGTACGCCTTAAGTCACCTTGCGGTATGTGACGGATGATTTCCTTGTCCTATTTACCCATCGGCGCGTAGGACGGACGATTGTCGGACCTTGGCCTTAGCTCTAATTTCTCGGATTTTCTCGTCGCGATTATTTCGCGAGACGTGTTTGGAAGGAAGTAATAAGTGGTCCTCTTGTCTTGTAACGCACTGCCTCGAGTTTCAATAGTAAACCTTTCCGTGATGCACAACGCCTCTGTTGCAGTGTCTGAGATGAGATGCCCTGCTACACCCACAGGACAGGGTAGATAGTTTAATTTGTGGAAAGGGGCCAAAATGAGAGGCTGTCAGGTCCACTCGAACATTCTACTTTATTTACTTTACAAACATTGCAAGATTAAAGAAAGCATTAAAAACAGAGCAAGCCACACATTAATTTTAGAACTTAGTTCACGGCTAAATGCGCCATTCAGTCTCACAACTCAAGGGCAAAACAACTTTAATTTAAAACCGGCTGAAGGCCAGTCACTTGAGACTCAAAAAACAAGAATCTGAATTTTAAAAGGCAGAAGGCCTCGTCTTAAAACATTTCTCTAAATTAGGCTGAAGGCTAAAACAATCTCTCACCGTAGGGGCAAAACTACTTTAATTTAAAATCGACTAGAAATCATACATAAACAAACAAAAAGGATAAATAAGGCAGCACATCAAACGACGCTTAGAAGTATTCAAGGGTCGGCCTGGAATTCAAACACTAATGCTCGCTTAGGTGAGACAGGAAATCGCCCTAATAATTTTCAATCCGAAGGCAACCCAACGGACCAAGCGACATGATAACTTCCGCTCGAGCCGACCAGCACACAACAGGGAGTTCAATGGAACAACGCAGAAGATATCGGCACCCACAACGAATTACACATTCAGCTGTCAAACTACACGCCGTGCTGGACAGCCACAATACGAGGAAAATACACTGCCTGAATTTACGTCAGCGGCCCGGGAAGGTAACCGGAACATTAACGGCAACAAGGCACAAGATTCCGCTGGTGCACTTCACTTAAAAAATAATCAAGTGAAACTCCACCGGAGGGCGGCTAGAATTTCGCCGGCTTGAAAACACACGTTGTTGCTAGCGGGAATGTCTTAACAGCCCACAACGAAATTCAAACGACACAATGTGAACAGTTGGGGCTGGCTGTTAGTCTGAACTTTCGTGTTCGGGATCGGAGAGCCACGGATCTCGTAGCAATGGGAACAGCCCCTCACATCCCGCCATCTGCCGCGGCCAGACACGCGCTATGGAGACTTCCTCGCTGCTCCACGCCAACCGACCAACTGCCTGCACACGGCACAGCCGGAAACTATAAGTGCCAGGCCAAAGATAGTGCAAGGGTGCGAATATCGATACACGCTGCTGCTACGACTCGCGGAGACAGAGGGAAACAGCATAATCGCGATAACCGCGGAGACTAATCAACATTTAATGCAAAGCATACCACGAGCCAGCCACGGCTCAGTCTACTAGTGAACCTCGATGAGGCTGCAGTAACACTGGCGCCGACAGTGCCGGATACTGCCGACGACCGCCGGCGGCCGAAGACCCTCCATCCTTTCAAACCATTACGTCTGTACGTGCGCGGCCACTGTGCGGCAGATGACATCGCCCAAACGTACAGTTCTCGGACGACAATCGCTTGAATTAGTCAGTTTACTTCGATCGACTGAGCAAAGTGGCGCAGTGGTTATCACATTAGACTCTCATTCGGGAGGACGACGGTTCAAACATGCGTCCAGCCATCCTGATTTAGGTTCTCCGTGATTTCCCTAAATCGCTCCAGGCAGATGTCGCGATGGTTCCTTTGAAACGGCACTGCCTTCCGTCCTTCCCTAATCCGATGCGGCCGATGACTTCGCGGTTTGGTCTCCTCCCCCTCTCACACACGAAATATGGAGTGTCAGAAACTGACAGTGCAAGAAAGGCGTTCGTAGCATCCTAAAAAATGGCATAATCTGTGGACCGAAATCGCAGCTTTATTGGAAACCACAGAATCGCAAAATTTTTGACGGAAGTTTTTAACGTCAGTTACAACGTAAAATAATAAAAATAGTAATTTCTTCGAGCGAGATGCGTGGCGTATCTTATTCCGAAAGTGACTGTAGTGGGTCTTTTTGGGTTGTGGTAGGTGACTATGAGCTGTCTACGAGTTATTACTGCTTACTGGTATTTTCATGCCAGCAGGGTGGCGATGGTTCTCGTGTGTGTGTGTGTGTGTGTGTGTGTGTGTGTGTGTGTGTGTGTGTGTGTGTGTACGCTTTTCAGTGTTTTAGGTATTCAGAGTATCTTATTCTAAAATATATGTATGTCTTTCACGCATATCCTGAACGATAGACATTGGGCGTTAACTGACATACCTGTGATTTGCTGAATTTCTTTGACTTTGTGCAGAGTGTCTGTAATCCTGCTTTTCAGTGTTCTCACGAATAGACTCTAATATGTAATACACACAGCAAAAAGGTTTTGCATGACCCCGATACCCAGAACTTTTGAAGACAGACGTTGACTGTGGATATTGTATCACAGACACAGTCCCTTTGACTGTTCAGAGATTTCTCTAAACTCGCCCAAAGGTGTAAACAACCACACATCACCAGCGTCTATTAGACGGAGGGCGCCCAACAGCCTATTAGTTCCAGTCATTCCACCAGAAAGGAGGTACATGGTTCATGTTGTCTGTAGTTCAACCATGCGTTGGTCAATACCGCGGTTCGAACCGGTCGCTTTGGCCGAGCGGTTCTAGGCGCTTCCGTCCGGAACCGCGCTGCTGCTGCCACGGTCGCAGGTTCGAATCCTGCCTCGGGCATGGACGTGTGTGGTGTCCTTAGGTTAGTTACGATTAAGTAGTTCTAAGTTCTAGGGGACTGATGACCTCAGATGTTAAGCCCCATAGTGCTAAGAGCCATTTTAACATTTCGAACCACGGTTCAATTGCGTCCGTGAGTTCAACTCGTTTTCTAAAGGAAACACTTCACGTCAATCGCTTGGGAACTGCTACAAATTCGTCGGGCAATAGGCCGCGCCGCTCTAGCTGTCAACATAACTGGCACTGGTAGGAGTATACTACGACTTCCACATCGCTGGCGACGGGTTATACACAACGCTGGTGACTACTTTGAAGATCATAAAACTTTGAAACACTTATCTATATTGCCGCGTGGCATTAGCCGAGCGGTCTAGGGCTCTGCAGTCATGGACTGTGCGGCTAATCCCGGCGGAGGTTCGAGTCCTCACTCGGGCATGGGTGTGTTTGTCCTTCGGACAATTTAGGTTAAGTAGTGTGTAAGCTTAGGGACTGATGACCGTAGCAGTTAAGTCCCATAACATTTCACAAACATTTGAACTTACCTATTTTGTGCGAGCTGTAAGTAAATAGTTGCCACTATTAAAGTTCCAACCCTCGTATATTGTGAAAAGTAATGATCTTATATCATTCCTATTGGGTACGCTCGACGCTATTTTTACGTTCGCAGACGTCTCTCCGTTCACAATGACGTGCTGCGTTCTGTTTGCCAGGAATTCTATAGTTCAGTCAGACAATTGGCCTGCTATTCCGTACGCTCGTACTGTTTCCCTGAGGCGGCAGCGTGGAACTGTATCGAACGCCTGGCGGAAGTCAAGGGCACCGGCACCTACTACCACCTTCTGGGCCTCGTGGACGAACAGAGCGAGCTGGGTCTCACACGATCGTTGTTTCCGGGACCCATGTTTATGTATCCTGAAATTGACGCCCCGATTAATATCGCGAGCCATGTAGTCGACTAATTTCCGTAGACAGACGCAGTCGTCTGTATAAAGCTTGTGAGCTTTGACCGGAGCGAGCGTTGGTCACGTGTGAGCAGAGAGCGGAAAATTGCCTTTGGCCGGGCAGTTGCTGGCTGGTTCCAGCTGTGGTCACACACACACAGACACACACGGCAGTGCGTGGGCGCTCAGAGCCGCCATTGTGCGGTCGGCGCCTGCGGTGGGGCGTTGAACCTGTGCCGGCGCTCCGCTAGAACGCCGCCGCGCCGCGCTCCGGTAGGCACCAGTGGCCCGCACAAGGAAATCCACTTTTGTAATTTCCTGACGGTCGCGGTCGCGCCGTTCCGCGCGGTTTAGGCGGGCGCGCTCTGTGCGTCATCCGAGTTCCGCCTACTTTGCCTGCGGAGCGAACTTGGACGACCTCTCAGCAGTCTGTGGGTGTCTGTGTACTTGGCCGGCCGCGGTGGCCGAGCGGTTCTAGGCGCTACGGTCTGGAATCGCGTGACTGCCTCGGGCATGGATATGTGTGATGTCCTTAGGTTAGTTAGGTTTAAGTAGTGCTCAGTTCTAGGGGACTGTTGACCTCATATGTTAAGTCCCATTGTGCTCAGACCCATTTGAACCATCTCTGTACTTGTCCTGTTAATAATACATCCTGACATCACGTAATGTTATACGCAACATACTCACTATGACTTCTTATCAGGGGGCGAGTATTATTATTTTTGATGTTGTTAAACCTGTATTAAAGTGCCCGATAAATAAAACACTTCGGAATGCCAGCATATAGGGTGGTCCATTGATCGTGTCCGGGCCAAATATCTCAAGAAATAAGCGTCTAAACTACAAAGAACGAAACTTGAATAACTTGAAGCGGGAAACCAGATGGCGCTGCTATAGGTCA
Source organism: Schistocerca gregaria (assembly GCF_023897955.1). Classification (NCBI taxonomy): domain Eukaryota; kingdom Metazoa; phylum Arthropoda; class Insecta; order Orthoptera; family Acrididae; genus Schistocerca; species Schistocerca gregaria. The sequence goes on from NC_064929.1 coordinate 132,408,661, forward strand.
AACGGATATCAACTACGTTTTTTTTATCACATATTTGTGTAGTATGTAAAGAAATATGAATGTTTTAGTAGGATGTCTTTTTTTGCTTTGCGATAGATGGCACTGTAATAGTCACAGACTTATAAGTACGTAGTATCACGTGACACTCCGCCAGTGCGGACGGTATTTGCTTCGTGATACATAACCCGCGTTAAAATGGACCGTTTACCACTTGCGGAAAAGGTCGATATCGTGTTGATGTATGGCTATTGTTATCAAAATGCCCAACGAACGTGTTCTATGTATGCTGCTCGGACATTATCCGAGGGTCCGGACACTTCGCCGGATAGTTACGTTACTTAAGGAAACAGGAAGTGTTCAGCCACATGTGAAACGTCAACCACGACCTGCAACAAATGGTGATGCCCAAGTAGATGTTTTAGCTGCTGTCGCGGCTAATCCGCACATCAGTAGCAGACAAATTGCGCCAGAATCGGGAATCTCAAAAACGTCGGTGTTGAGAATGCTACATAAACATCCATTGCACCCGTACCATATTTTTATGCACCATGAATTGCATGGCGACGACTTTGAACGCCGTGTACAGTTCTGCCACTGGGCATAAGAGAAATTACGGGGCAATGACAGATTTTTTGGCCGGCCGGAGTAAACGTGCGGTCCTAGGCGCTACAGTCTGGAACCGAGCGACCGCTACGGCCGCAGGTTCGAATCCAGGCTCGGGCATGGATGTGTGTGTTGTCCTTAGGTTAGTTAGTTTTAATTAGTTCTAAGTTCTAGACGACTGATGACCTCAGCAGTTAAGTCGGATAGTGTTCAGAGCTATTTGGACAGATTTTTTGCACGCGTTCTATTTAGTGACGAAGCGTCATTCATCAACAGCAATAACGTAAACCGGCATAATATGCACTATTGGGTAACGGAAAATCCACGATGGCTGCGACAAGTGCAACATCAGCGACCTTGACGAATTAATGTATGGTGCGGCATGACAGGAGGAATGATAATTGGCCCGCATTCTAAATGGTGCAATGTATGCTGAATTCCTACGTGATGTTTTACCGATGTTACTACAATATGTTCCACTGCATGACAGAATGGCGATGTACTTCTAACATGATGGATGTCCGGCACATAGCTCGCGTGCGATTGAAGCGGTATTGAATAGTATATTTCATGACAAGTGGATTGGTCGTCAAAGGACCATACCATGGCCCGCCGTTCACCGGATCTGACGTCCCCGGATTTCTTTATGCGGGGAAAGTTGAAGGATATTTGTCATAGTGATCCACTGACAATGTCTGACAACATGCGTCAGCGCATTGTCAATGCATATGCGAACATTACGGAAGGTGAACTACTCGCTGTCGAGGGACTGTCGTTACACGTATTGCCAAATGCATTAAGGTTGACAGACATTATTTTGAGCATTATTGCATTAATGTGGTATTTACAGGTAATCACGCTGTAAGTGCATGCGTTCTCAGAAATGATAAATTCACAAAGGTAGATGTATCACATTTGAACAACCGAAGTAAAATGTTCAAACGTACCTACGTTCTGTATTTTAATTTAAAAAACCTACCTGTTACCAACTCTTCGTCTAAAATTGTGAGCCATATGTTTGTGACTATTACAGCGCCATCTATCACAAAGCGAAAAAAGTGCTCCAACTAAAACATTCATATTTCATTACGTACTACATGAATATGTAATAAAAAGGGGGGTTCCTATTCAAAAAAACGCAGTTGATACCCGTTTGACCTATAGCAGCGGCATTTAACGGACCAACCATATCGCCATGTAGTTTCCCCCTTCAACCTAGAAAAGTTTCGTTCTTTGTAGATTTTTTCGTTTGACGTTTATTTCGTGAGATATTTGGTCCGGTCACGATGAATGGACCACACCGTAGACCTAAAATAAATTAAGAAAAACTCGGTGTGAAGCACCTTAATCCTTCACATTTAGAAATACCGGAGGGTTGCAATTGAATGTCTTTTTTCACATCAATAATGATTTATGCTGAAGTTAAGCCACTGTTTCAGAAGGGAGGTAAAGAAATAGCGTCAATTATCCGTCCAATATCACTTTTGTCAGCATTCTCAAACATTTTAGAAAAGGTAATGTATAATCAGTTTTATAACCATCTTATCACAAATAACATAATGTCAAGTTGCAGTTCGGTTTACTAAAGGGTTCTGATATTGAGAATGCCACCTACACTTACAGTGAAAATGTACTTAATTCATTAGACTAAAAATTGTAGGCAACTGCTATATTTTGTGATCTGTCCAAGGCATTTGACTGTGGAAAGCACAATATCCTTATAAGTAAATTAGAATATTATGGTGTAACAGGAAATGCTGCAAAATGGTTCAAATATTATCACTCTAGCAGGAAACAAAGGGTGTTATTAGGAAAGAGGCATCATAAACTGAGAACTAATTACTTTTCCTTTCATCAGTAACATTACCGGATGCCAAGTTTGTTTTGTTTTCCGATGATACAAAAATTGCAATAAATAGCAAATCAAGTGTGGTCTCAGAAAGATCGGCTCATAAAATATTTGTGGACATTAATCACTGGTTCCTAGCCAATTCTTTGTCACTAAACTTTGAAAAAACACACTACATGCAGTTCAGAACTCGTAATGGGGCCCCACGAATACATACCAAACATATGATGACAAGCAGAAGTGGGTAGTGTTAAGTTCTTGGTATTACAGCTTGCCAATAAATTCAACTGGAAGGAGCACAGCACAGAACTGCTGAAGCGTCTAAACAAATATCTATTTGCTATGCGAATTCTTTCGGACACGGGGGATTTAAAAATGAAAAATCTGGCATACTATTCTTACTTTCACTCCATAATGTCATATGGGATTATTTTTTGGGGCAATTTATCAAGCCAAGCTAAAGTTCTCCGGGCACAAAAACGTGCATTAAGAGTTATATGTGGTGTGAAGTCAAAAACATCCTACAGAGCCTGGACTAGGGCTACTATCTACTGCCTACCAATATACTTATTCCTTAATTAAATTTGGCACTAAAATTATATCGCTTTTTCAGACCAACGGCTCTGTTCATTGAATCGATACTAAACAAAAGAATAATCTTCACGAGGATTTAAAGTCACTTACTCTTGCACAAAAAGGTGATCATTATTCAGGAACACACATGTTCAGTAACTTGCCAGCAGCCATAAAAAGCTTAACAACCAATGAATTTCAGTCTAAGAGAAAATAAGATTTATTGTTGCCCAACTCCTCCTACTCCATTGATGAATTTCTCAAAAGAACCAACAAATATGTGTGTGTGTGTGTGTCTGTGTCTGTGTGTCTGTGTCTGTGTGTATGTGTCTGTGTCTGTGTGTCTGTGTCTGTGTGTCTGTGTCTGTGTGTCTGTGTCTGTGTCTGTGTGTCTGTGTCTGTGTGTGTGTGTCTGTGTCTGTGTGTCTGTGTCTGTGTCTGTGTGTGTGTGTGTCTGTGTCTGTGTGTGTGTGTCTGTGTCTGTGTGTGTGTGTGTGTGTGTCTGTGTGTGTGTGTCTGTGTCTGTGTGTGTGTGTGTGTGTGTCTGTGTCTGTGTGTGTGTGTCTGTCTGTGTCTGTGTGTGTGTGTCTGTCTGTGTCTGTGTGTCTGTGTGTCTGTGTGTCTGTGTGTCTGTGTGTCTGTGTGTCTGTGTGTCTGTGTGTCTGTGTGTCTGTGTGTCTGTGTGTCTGTGTGTCTGTGTGTGTGTCTGTGTGTGTGTCTGTGTGTGTGTCTGTGTGTGTGTCTGTGTGTGTGTCTGTGTGTGTGTCTGTGTGTGTGTGTCTGTGTGTGTGTCTGTGTGTGTGGTGTTCTTTTATATGTTTATTACCTTATAAATACATAAACATTTGTTTTAAGTTCAGTGCATTAATGCGATCTTAGTAAATGAGTGTTGAAAAATGATCCTTTCATAAAAAAAAAATGATCATTCCACTTGGGAGCTGTGGAAGGTACATCAGCAAATTTGTTTTAGTTGCAAATATTTGTCATGTATTATTGTTTTTCTGACACATTCTACATCCTGGATGACCACCTCACTACGGATCAACTGGAATGAAAGAGAATCTAATCTAATTATGCTTCCGTGGATTCGCGTGGACAAACACCGTTTGCCTGGTACACGTATTATTAATTCAAAGCTAACAAGAGATGTGTCGCAGTGGTTAGCAGACTGGACTCGCATTCGGGAAGACGGCGGCTACAAACCGCGTCCAGCCATTCTCAATTAAGCCTTCTGTGATTTCCCCATATCGTTTCAGCCAAACTGAAAGGGGACGGCCAACTTCCCTCCCAATCCGATGGTACCGAAGACCTCGCTATTTGGTCCCCTCCTGAAACAACCAACCAGCGAACCAACTGAAAGCTGAGAACTGAAACTGTGAAAATCTCGTCCCTTGAGTAAAAGATCGACTTGCAGCGGCAACCACAAGAATGTCCAGCTTTTTGCAAAATGAATGAAATTGACTTGACTTTAGTATGTTTACTCAAAAATTAACTGTAAACCCTCCCCATTTAGCTTTATATCACTTAATATTGGAGTAATATGAACAAGAATCTGCCGTCTTGCAAATGGCGGCTGACAATACAAATTACAACTCGCGCTGTACCGCACATGATTAATCTCTCAATAAACGTACAATTAAATATCCACACATGTACGAACGCTACCGCTGCTGAAATAAGTGGTTCGATTGTAAATAACAGCATATATTTGCCAGAAATGCGTTAAAAGCTGCATATCTCTCCATCCTTGTCTGTATCATATGAAGATTCGAAGCAGAGTAAAATAATTATGAAAATATATTTCTCTCGTTTTCATTGTTCTGCAAACATAGATTATCCTGCAACATCGATACTTCTTTTCATATACATCACAGTGAGATAATTAATATTTTTGCATACTCTGTTGCACACAGAATAACAATTATTCATTTAAACATTTCTTGTCAACAATAAAGAAATATTTCTCGTCGCCAGAGGACCAGTACACTGTCTGGTGCCTCGAGAGCTCACTCGTTAAGAGCCGAGCCTTTTGATCTTCAAAAGGCTATATGATAAAATTAGTGCGGCATACCGGCCTTATCGAGTGCCGGAGCAGAATATTTTGACAGCATACGACATTACCTTGCAAATAGAAGTCAACACATTGTTCTTGACGGAACTAACTACAAACAGTTTACTAGACGAGTACCGCGCTTAAGTAAACATCGCAGCACATCTGCCTTAACAAACAAAACAAATGGCCTGTAGCGATGTGTAACCAGAGTTTTCTCAAAGGGTGGGGTCCGATTTATTAAAGAAGAACTTAAAAAGTAAAAAGTTTTTCATTTATTCTGAAAATATCCGTAAAGAACGATCCACCATTTAATTCTAAAATTATCTGGGTATTTCCACCAAGCGCGAGATCAATCTCGTTACTTCGGAGTGTTGTCTCTTGGCAAACCACAAACAAGCAGACATGATCCAATCTCCCTTCACCCTCTAAGTTCATTTTATACTCTTCTTATTTGTGTCTGGATTTCAGCTGAGGAAGTGATCACGAATGCAGTAGGGCAAATTTTTTGGGACAACGCGATTATTAGCGACAGGGCTTTTCGAATAACGAGATCTCTGTTGATAATTTTTGGCGACGAAAATGCACTGTTGCCAAATTACCTTACTTAAGTACGCATCTGTCACTTCTTTATATGTAAGAAACGCCATTTTCTGCATTAAAGAATGTCCTGGCAGACATGTGCATGAGGACAATTCCGATTATTATTTAATTGTTATATGCCATTTACTGCTTGGAGACTCCGAAGACTCACCTTTGATGCAGCTTTTTTCTTATCAGCAGAGGCGCTGCATATTTAAAGGAACTCGAGTCTGTCAGGAAGGAATGGTATTCGGAAGGAGTTTGCTGTGGCTTGTAGTAAGAGACCAACCCTGGAATTTGCCTTAATTGAATATGGGAAACAACAGAAAACTATTTTTTGTCGAATGGATTCTAACAACCGCGCCAGGGATTGCTAGCTCAGAAGCTCAACACACAGAGCTACCCCAAGTTGGTGGAGAGTTTGGAAAAAAATGGGTATTGTAGATTGTTTAAAAATTAAATAAAATATATCACAACAAAAGAGAGAATTGTCATTGCATGTTTTTCCTTTGACTGTGTACGTTAGGTCATTTGCTAGTGCATGAATGCATGCATATTTTAAGACTTACCTGTGCACATAATTGCTAACTTCAGTAATTGTAGCATTGCAAGAACGTAAATAGATTTTGGACGAAAGTGGGGAGGGGGGGATGCAGGGCGCAGTCGGCTCGGACCAATTAGAACAACCCGATGAAACAATCTTTTAGAAACTAAAGAACTATAGAAAGTGCTGTCATCCCATAAGCATTGCTATCTTCATAAACCTCTCCCCAAAGTTCCGTGTCGGAACTGGTTTTCATAAATGAGTACCGCCGGGGTGATATTTTGCCACTCCTGCTTCTAATGATGGAATAGTGAGCAAATTTTTTTAAAGAAGTACAACCACTGCCACTTAGGCTGTATTTTTGCTGATCAGAGCGATTTTGGGGCGATTCAGACAAATCCAAGTCTGTTGTTATGTACTGATTTCAATTTAATACTATTTTCAATGATACTTACCGCTCCGCCGCATTGTGAAATACTGAAATATTGCAGCCCCACAGTTCTACTAGCCTCAAAGTAACTACTCCAGTGCTAAAATTAAAAACTGCTATGGGTAGGTAATTAGGCTGTTATACTAGTGCGTACATATTTTAACCGGACGAATCAAAAGCGGTTATACTCTTCTTTCTTACTACAAACGTATCCATAATTCACAGTAGCAGATGGATCAAAAACAATAAACTGCAGCATTTACATTAAATTCAACTGCAAGTAAGAACTGAGCTAATTAATGAAACAACTGAACACAAGCAAGGCCGACAGCCAACAACTGGTCTTGGCTAAAACAGGGATGGGCAATACCCGTAGTGCTATGGATGTAGAGACAGTTTAAATATATCGATGGCTTCGATAACTATCCATAGTGCTTATCCCTTTTTCGTCGTATGATTGAAGCTCAAAACATCTTTCAATTTCACTTCACGGCAACTAGGTCGTGTGTAATTTCATTTACGTGATGTGGGTAAGGGGTTCTGGAACGTCTGGACCATCCCTTCGGCTACGTCCTAGCCTGAAGCTTGCCATAAATGCACAAGGAACAACTATCGTGTGCTCCGTAAACTTTTCAGCAAAGTGTGTGACTCTGTCCACTTCCACGCTTTACTTGTCAAACTTGGCATCCTAAATTTCTCGCCAAGTGCAATGCAATTGTTTCACTCATACTTCGTCTCGCCAGCAGTGCGTAATGTCCGGCACCATAAAGCCACACTGAAGGCAGGTAGTATCACTTTTCCCCCCAAGGTTCGGTACTACCTCCCATACTCTTTTAATTCTACGTAATCATCGTACTGCAAATACCTCATGTACGCTGATGCACTCCGGCTGTATCTGAGTGCAAAACATATAAACGTGAAGGCAACTATCGTGAATTCCAATATGCACTTTCAAAATGGGCGCACGACGTACGGTTGAAGCTCAATCTGCCCAAAACCTAAGCGGTACTGGTTGGTTATTCTTGGCTCATTAGCCCGAAATATCGTGAATTCCTACCCTCTTCAAACCGAAATGGCACAAATATCAACTTCTCTCCTTCTGCGAAGTGTCTAGGAGTAATATTTGATGAAAATCTAAATTGGAATTACCACGTAACTTAGAAGCCATCAACAAATTTCGATGCCCTACAAAAATAAAAGCTGTTCCCTCTTGACCCAAGAAAGAAACTTGTACGGTACGCTTACATTTCCAATTATTGAATGTTATCCTGCAAGCTTTTCCCAGGAAAGCTCACGGCACCTCGAACTGGTTATGAATGCCTGCGTTTGTTAAATCTGTGATGTTCGAGTCTTTGATCATATTTCACCATCGTATGCTCAGCTATCCTGGTCGCATGCAGAAAAGCACAGGGATTCGCATGCCCTCTGTCTTCTCTACTGTCTTCTCCCTCGTACATTGTTCCTCACATCTCTCCTCGACCTTAACGCTTTTGTCTGAACAGCAAAGCAGAAACATCCGTTCCCATCAGAGCAAAATCATTTCCGTCCCACTCCAGCCATCTTCTCGAAGTTCTTGTCAGCAGCAGGAACCCGACCTCGGAACAACTTCCCGCTCTGAACTAGACAACTAAATAACATCTCCACTACTCTTCCATTACACTGTTGGTGACAAATCTTTAGAAACAGTAACTGCCGTCAAATATCTACGAGTAACCACCCAGAGGGACCTAAAACGGAATAACCACATAAAACGAGCAGCAGGAAAGGCAGGGAGGGCGAGATTCACTGGAAGAATCTTAAGCAAATGCAGTTTATCGACGGAAGAGATGGCTTAAAAAACACATACTCGACCGATTGATGAGTACGGCTCATTACTTTAAGAGCGTTGCCAAATGCTGTAAATAGATTAGTTAGAAAAGATCCAACGAAGAGCGGCGCGTTTCTTCACGGAATCGTTTAGTCGGTGCGAGGACGTAACGGAAATGTTCAACAGATTCCAGTGACAGAAATGCTAGGATTTAATAGTGTGCTAGGATTTGATAGTGTGCTAGGATTTGATGGTGTGCTAGGATTTGATGGTGTGCTAGGATTTGATGGTGTGCTAGGATTTGATGGTGTGCTAGGATTTGATGGTGTGCTAGGATTTGATGGTGTGCTAGGATTTGATGGTGTGCTAGGATTTGATGGTGTGCTAGGATTTGATGGTGTGCTAGGATTTGATGGTGTGCTAGGATTTGATGGTGTGCTAGGATTTGATGGTGTGCTAGGATTTGATGGTGTGCTAGGATTTGATGGTGTGCTAGGATTTGATGGTGTGCTAGGATTTGATGGTGTGCTAGGATTTGATGGTGTGCTAGGATTTGATGGTGTGCTAGGATTTGATGGTGTGCTAGGATTTGATGGTGTGCTAGGATTTGATGGTGTGCTAGGATTTGATGGTGTGCTAGGATTTGATGGTGTGCTAGGATTTGATGGTGTGCTAGGATTTGATGGTGTGCTAGGATTTGATGGTGTGCTAGGATTTGATGGTGTGCTAGGATTTGATGGTGTGCTAGGATTTGATGGTGTGCTAGGATTTGATGGTGTGCTAGGATTTGATGGTGTGCTAGGATTTGATGGTGTGCTAGGATTTGATGGTGTGCTAGGATTTGATGGTGTGCAAGGATTTGATGGTGTGCTAGGATTTGATGGTGTGCTAGGATTTGATGGTGTGCTAGGATTTGATGGTGTGCTAGGATTTGATGGTGTGCTAGGATTTGATGGTGTGCTAGGATTTGATGGTGTGCTAGGATTTGATGGTGTGCTAGGATTTGATGGTGTGCTAGGATTTGATGGTGTGCTAGGATTTGATGGTGTGGTAGGCTTGATAATAACTTACTGTAAAAACATCAGCAGCGATAGTTGACACCATAGTAGTCTCTACGTTTGACGACTGTCGTAGTTGTCATCAAACAATTTACAACCAAAGATACCAACCAAGGACACACGAACTTACATGTTTTCGCACTACGATTCGTATATTTGTCAGCTCACCTCTGAAAAAGGAGAAAAAAATTCAACAGGAACTAAACATTCTCCGAAACGTGACTGAAAATAATGGTCTTTCAATGGACATGGACGGTACATTCCTGAAGACGAAAACCTATAAAAGACGCCCCCACTTGGGAAGAAGAAATGTCTTTAACTAAGGACACATGACAACAACAACAACAACAACAAAATCTTGAATGATCATATTTGTGTCGTGTTTGCGACGAAATAGCTAGCTGCTGTACGGATACAAAAATGAGAACGAATTACAGGAACAACGGCTATTGTGACGTGTGTCACGTAAATCGGAGATTGTTCCACAACCAGGCAGATACAAAATTGCCCGTTAATGCGGGTGCACGTCACACATTTTAAATAATGTGTGTTTCTACGTACCATCGCACTCGAGCTGCGCATTGTGATCGTATATAGTTAATGTGGGTATGGCACTAAGGAAAATGCTGTTAAAAAGAGCTTCTGTTAATGTAAACAACAGACATACAGAAGTGCTGAGAAGTCTATCAACTTACTTCACCAAGAGTTAGGAGTAATGGTATAGTTTCACTAAGGTGTACAAGTTACGAGTCGAGTAAAATGAAATGCAGTAAATTGTTACTCTTGCAACTATACAACAAAATAAAATCACGACGACATATCATTGTATGCCAACATGGCTTCCCCTGCCCCTCCCCCACCGTTAGGTCTGTCACCAGAGCGAAACACTTCGTCGTCACTTTTTGGAAAAGGGACAAATTCTCCAGAACTTTTCCGTTCCTAAAGTCCTTTTGTTCTTTCGGAACTTTATCGGATTGTTATAGATTTCTGTCCCCTCCATCACGCCCAGTACTTTGCAGTCGTGTGGCTCATGCAAAAACCTCTAACAGCTCCGTAATCCTAAGTAGTTTGCGCTTGGAATCCTCTAAATATGTAGCGAAGGTGGAGGGGTTAATGTTATATAAGGATGTGTTCTTTTCAAACCGGGTGCTGGTTTTCCTTTCCATTTGACCTTTATCAAAGTTTTTCCACAATGTTATATCTGCCTGATTGTGGAACAATCTCCGATTTACGTGACATACGTCACAATAGCCGTTGTTCCTGTAATTCGTTCTCATTTCTTGTATTCGTACAGCAGCTAGCTATTTCGTCGCAAACATGACATAAATATGATCATTCCAGATTTTTGTGTTTTTCTGCTGTCATGTGTGCTTAGTTAAAGACATTTCTTCTTCGCAGTGGGGGCGTGTTTTATAGGTTTTAGTCTTAAGTAATGTACCGTCCATGTCCATCGAAAGACCATTATTTTCAGCCCCGTTTCGGAGAATGTTTAGTTCATGTTGAATTTTTTCTCCTTTTTCAGAGGTGGGCTGACAAATATACGAATCGTAGCGCGAAAACATGTAAGTTTGTGTGTCCTCGGTTGGTATCTCTGGTTGTAAATTGTTACGTTGAATTGTCGAAGGCTTACGAAATACATTATGTGTATCTTCTAACCATTCTTTCGAAAATTTTAAATCCAAAATTAAGGCTTTTGTCGTTTTTCTGCTTCCATTGCACATTTGATCAGTCAGAACATAAGACTATTTATGTCTCATATTTTGATACTCGCAAACTCACCCATCATAACCTATAGCGTACTTCCCGTCAACTTACACATATAAAATTGGCCATGGTGTAAGGTTTCACAGTGGAAGTAAATTGAAAAACCTTAAACTTGTTCAATTGTAATTACATCACACATAAAATACCTCTTTGCTATGCTTTCATCATCCCGTCAAAAGCGTAACAGAAGAACATTACTGCACGAAAGCGTGAAATTAATTTATTTTCATGTTTTAGTAAGCAAATAAAAATTGTTTTATGAAATCTTCTCTCTATCTATCTACACACACACATATGTGTCCGGGCTAGTCTGAGGAACAACTATAGAGATTTTGATGCAGTCTTAGAATACCCAAGACCAATATTGATAATAATAACTTTTTACGGAATCCTCTGCGGGTAAGTCCTACTCCCAGCGAGCATTAGGGAAACATACTGCGGCACACAGACCATCCAGCAGTTGTGAGGCTCGTTGGCCCAGGAATGGTAAGAACCATCTCCATGGTTTTGTAACGTCCAAGGGACCCTCGTAAATCGCTCTGACTTTAGTGTAATTATTCTTTTTAAACAGAAATGTCATTTCTGTTCGTCTCATTGCCTACTCTTTCAGTTGTCTTCTGTACTGTACTGTACTGTAGCAGTTCCTTTTTTGTATGGTCAAAGTTTCATCGACCTATGTTGCTTGGCAGTGACACATGATGGGACAGCAACTTTTGCCTTCTGTTTTGCAGACCAGCCTAGCTTCAGTTCACGGTAGCTCCGTATCGAAACGCAAGTAGCTCATCACCAGCTGAGTTATCGAGCGCTGATTGCGTCGAATCTCTACTCCCCTCGGGCATGTCCTCCTGCCTGACAAAAGGCAGTCGTCGTTTGCGTTCAGGCTCGTGCTGTATTTCTCCTGTTCCCGCAGACCTGTCGGCAGCTTCTGTCCGAGTAACGCCGAGGTAGAGATGTTGATCGGAATCAGTCGGTCTGATGTAGGATTGTAGAGTTCTGATACATCTACGTCTGCATCAACGTACATACTGCACAAAGTACAGCACAACTTCGAGGGTACTTCGTACCAGTGTCATCGACTTTATCTCCTATTCCATACGCTTATTCTTCAGTCTGTTCACTGCACGAGCAGTAAAAGCAAAAACAAGGAGAAATTTTTGAAAGGGCATTAAAGTTCAAGGAGAATAAATAATAACTTTTAAGTTTGTTGATGACATCGTAATTTTAACAGGAACAGCTAACGCTTTTCAACAGTAGGTGAAAGGAAAGGATGGTGTCTCCAAAAGAGGTTATAACTTGAGCATTAACAAAACCATAAATGAACGTAATCAAATTAAATCAGGTGATGATTAGCCAATTTATTAGAAAGTGAGACATTAAAAGTATTTGGTCATTTTTCCTTATTGGACAATAAAATATTTGATGATGGCCGAAGTAGAGAAGATACCCACTGAAGAGCCAAAGAAACTGATACACCTGCTTAATATCGTGTAGGTCCCCCGCGAGCACGCAGATGTGCCCCAACACGGCGTGGCATGGACTCGGTTAGTGTCTGAAGTAGTTCTGGAAGTCACTGACTCTATGAATCCTGTAAGTTGTCCATAAATCCGTAAGAGTACGAGGGAGTGGAGACTTCTTCTGAAAAGCACGTTCAAGGCATCCCAGATATGCTCAATAATGTTCATGTCTGCGGAGTTTGGCGGCTAGCGGAAGTTTTTAAACTCAGAAGAGTGTTCCTGGAGCCACGCTGTAGCAATTTTGGACGTGTGGGCTGTTACATTGTCCTGCTGGAATTGCCCAATTCCGTTGGAATGCACAATGTACATAAATGGATTCAGGTGATCAGACAGGATGCTTACGTATGTGTCACTTGTCAGAGTCGTATCTAGACGTATTAGGGGACCCACGTCACTCCAACTGCACGCGCCCCCACCATCACAAAGCCTCCGCCAGCTTAACAGTCCCCTACTAACATGCAGGGTCCGTGGACTCATAAGATTATGTCCATAGCCGTACACGTCCATGCGCTCGATACAATTCGAAACGATATTCGTCCGACCAGGCAATATGTTTAGTCATCAACAGTCCAATGTCGGTGTTGACAGGCCCACGCGAGGTGTAAAGCTTTGTATCGTGCAGTCATCAAGGGTACATGAGTGGGCCTTCGGCTCCGAAAGCCCATATCGATGATGTTTCGTTGAATGGTTCGCACGCTTACACTTGTTGATGGCGGAGCAATTTGCGGGAGGGTTGCACCTGTCAGCTTGAACGATTCTCTTCAGTCTTAGTTGGTCCCGTTGTTGCAGGATCTTTTTCCGGTCGCAACGATGTCGGAGACTTTGTTTTATCGGATTCTTGATATTCACTGTACACTCGTGAAATGGTCTTACTGGAAAATTCCCACTTCATCCCTGTCTCGGAGATGCTGTGTCCCATCGCCTGTGCGCCGACTATAAGACGACGTCCAGACTCAGTTAAATCTTTATAATTGACCATTGTAGGAGCAGTAACCGATCTAACAACTGCGCCAGACGGTTGTTGGTCTTGTTGTCGACTGCAGCTCCGTATTCTGCCGGTTTGCATATCTTTGTATTTGAATACGCATGCCTATAACAGTGTCTTTGGTGCTTAAATATAAAATGTAGACTAATAAGTATTTTTATAGTCCATCGATCCGGGGAATCGAGAATCTCGGTGATTTTTGCCTGTTGTCGATATCGCGCCTGGGAATTAAAAGAGCGCGTCAAAATCTCTAGAGTAGTTCATAGTTCCTGAGATTAGCTAGCCCGAACGTACAAAAGGTAGCGAACTGGGGACTTAACTGTATACATATCACGGAAAGAATATTTAATAAACAATTATTTATTTACTTAACATGAGTGCTTGTTACATTTTGCATTTGCATGCAGTAATGTTCGTCTATTATGCTTAGACGCGTCATGAGTGCAATGTATGTTCAAACGACAAAAGATATTTTTTATGCGATGTAATTACAATATTTTTATTCGTATTGTGAAACTTTGTTTCTTCCCTAATTTTATGATTCTAGGTCAACGGGAACTACCCTATAGATTTTCATGGGTGAATTTTCGAGTATCGAAATATGTGGCAAATGACCGAATCATTTCATCGCTTACACTTAGAAGCTTAAATTTTCTACACCGCGAAGGGACGATAGACCTTAATACGTGACATGAATTTAAACTTGACACGTCTATTCGTACCTGAGAAGAGTTGACCTACAGACAACCAAGCGATCCGACGAGGTTTCCGTTTTTACGGATTGAGACACGGAAGCCTTAACAAAAAAACAAAAAAAAACATGAAATATAAAGTTGTTGTTGTTGTTGTTGTGGTTTGATGTAGCTCTCCATGCTACTCTATCCTGTGCAAGCTTCTTCATCTGCCAGTACCTACTGCAACCTACATCCTTCTGAATCTGCTTAGTGTATTCATCTCTTGGTCTCCCTCTGCAATTTTTACCCCCCACGCTGCCCTCCAAGGCTACATTTGTGATCCAATGTTGCCTCAGAACATGCCCTACCAACCGATCCCTTCTTCTTGTCAAGTTGTGCCACAAACTTCTCTTCTCCCCAATTCTATTCAGTACCTCTTCATTAGTTATGTGATCTACCCATCTAATCTTCAGCATTCTTCAGTAGCACCACGTTTCGAAAGCTTCTATTCCCTTCTTGTCTAAACTATTTATCGTCAACGTTTCATTTCTGTACATGGCTACACTCCATACAAAAATTTGTTAACATCGAGTGTCAGGAAGTCGTTTATGAAAGTATCTCTTATTCAGAAACGCTTTCCTTGCCATTGCCAGTCTACTTTTTATACCCTCTCTACTTCGACCATCATCAGTTATTTTGCTCCCCAAATAGCAAAACTCCTTTACTACTTCAAGTGTCTCATTCCCTAATCTAATTCCCTCAGCATCACCCGAGTTAACTCGACTACATTCCATATAAAATTTATATAAATTTATGCGTTATGAAGTTTTTGTGAAGGCATTTGTCTGCAGCTGTCTTCATTCTGTTCTGTATAGCTCTACTGCCGTGTTAGTGCACTGGCTGGAGTTTTGCGCTGGGATTCTATATGGTTCAAATGGCTCTGAGCACGATGGGACTTAGCTGCTGTGGTCATCAGTCCCCTAGAACTTAGAACTACTTAAACCTAACTAACCTAAGGACATCACACTCGTCCGTGCCCGAGGCAGGATTCGAACCTGCGACCTTAGTGGTCGCGCGGTTCCAGACTGTAGCGCCTAGAACCGCCTGGCCACTTCGAGCGGCTAGGATTCTAGAGTTCTACAATTTCATTCCAGGTCTGCTTATAAGCTCGTTATTGTCTAATGTTACACTGCATGATGTGGTATCTGGCTATTTAATCGTTACACAGCAATACATACTGGTTGGAAGACAGCGTAGCGATCAGTGACTAATGTGTGACATCGCACTCGAAAAACACTAAACACGCTCGTCGCAGAGCACCGTAAAGCCCGTCCTGTCGCAACAGCGGGACGTGTGTGTGCCCTAGTCACTGCTGGCCGGATGCAGGCACTTGGCGCCCGCTGTTTGCGCAGGAAGCGGTATCCCACACCGCGCGTGCGAGCTGCCTTCCTCCCAGTGGATGCCTAAAGCAGAGCACACACGTACAACCTCTGCGTTTTCATCCACATTTCTCAAACCACTATGAAGTGCACGGCAGACTGTACTTCCATTGTAGCACATATCAAGGTTCCTTCCAGATCTCGTCAACGTACGCTAGAACGCCTCTGTGCGTGCTGCAATTAGTGCGTTCTATTCGCGATCGCCACTGAAGCCATAGTAGTGATATAAGTACACTGATCAGCCAGAACATCATAACCTACTATCGACACGAGCGCATCCAGGCGGTAGCAGCATCGCTTGGCGAGGAATGACTGCTAGTCAGCCCAACGCTCGGAGCACGTCGTGAGCGTGCTGTTCGTGTATGCAGGGTGTTACAAAAAGATACGGCCAAACTTTCAGGAAACATTCCTCACACACAAAGAAAGAAAAGATGTTGTGTGGACATGTGTCCGGAAACGCTTAATTTCCATGTTAGAGCTCATTTTAGTTTCGTCAGTATGTACTCCAACTTGATCAAATTGTAAATTTTCACAATCAACATGTGAGGGCTGACGAGAACCCGAACGCAATTGTGCAATCACGTCATGAACATAGATTTTCTGTGAACGTTTGGGCAGGCATTGTTGGTGATGTCTTGATTGGGCCCCATGTTCTTCCACCGACGCTCAATGTGCTGCTAGAACATGTACCTTTACAAGTACGACACAACACGTGGTTCATGCACGATGGAGCTCCTGCACATTTCAGTCGAAGTGTTTGTACGCTTCTCAACAACACATTCTGTCACCGATGGATTGGTAGAGGCGGACCAATTCCATGGCCTCCACGCTCTCCTGACCTCAACCCTCTTGACTTTCATTTATGGGGGCATTTGAAAGCTGTTGTTTACGCAACCCCGGTACCAAATGTAGAGACTCTTCGTGCTCGTATTGTGGACGGCTGTGATACAATACGCCATTCTCCAGGGCTGCATCAGCGCATCAGGAATTCCATGCGACGGAGGGTGGATGCATGTTTCCTCGCTAACGGAGGACATTTTGAACATTTCCTGTAACAAAATGTTTGAAGTCACGCTGGTACGTTCTGTTACTGTGTGTTTCTATTCCATGATTAATGTGATTTGAAGAGAAGTAATAAAATGTGCTCTAACAGGGAAACCAATCGTTTCAGGACACATGTCCACATAACATATTTTCTTTCTTTGTGTTGAGGAATGTTTCCTGAAAGTTTGGCCGCTTCTTTTTGTAACACCCTGTAGAATGGGGAAGGCGCGCCACCTCTCTACGTTCAGTAACTCGTGTCCGACGTATGTTATAGGTCCAACGAATCTGAGCTACACTGTAGAGTGGGTCGAACGACACTAGGCTAGCAATCTCCTCTATGGGGCGCGCGAGGTAGCAGAGTGGCATAGGAACTTACCATAAATTTACAAATTTTCTACCCTCTAGACTGATTGCATTTTCCCAGTATTCTACCGATAAACCTAAATGAGCCAGCTGTTTTACCTATCAATGAGCCCTTGTGAATGTTGGAAGTCATATCCAAATAACTTGTTGCACTCAGCTTTTTTTATGACTTGACCAATTCCAGTGGAGACTCACTGGTATTGAGATCACTGTAAAATACGATTTTTCGTTTTGTGAATTGTACTGTTTTCTGTTTCTAAACGTTAAAACCAACTTACCAGTCCTTATCACCTCTGAATGCTTTCTTAGATAGCATTACCTGCAAATAGTCACAGGTTACTATTCAAATTTTACACAAAATCATTAATATACAGTATTAACAACAAGAGTTCCAATCAGCTTCTCTAAAACTACTTCCACATCCGTCGATCATTGTCCGTCAAAGACAATATTCTGCGTCGTCCCTATTAAGAAATCCTGAAACTAAATTCTTCGGAAGTCAAGAAACAGTGAATTAGTGTGACTGCCTTCATCCTTTGCTTGCAGGCTGCGTCTGACTAAAGCACAACTTGGGTTTATCAGGACTGATGTTGTTGGGAAAGATAACTGTTTTGTTGTATGTGAAAAGGTTACCTCGCCACAGAGGTGCACATCCACCTGCCTAGACACTTACTCGACACAAACGTCGCGGAGCCAGATGGAGAAATCGTGACTATGTCACGCATTAACCAAGTAGAATATCACGTTTGTTTGCGTGGTATCTATTGGTAATATTCATAAACAAATTTGAATTCAATGTAATCCAAATGCCCCCAGGGGCCTCACCACTGTTTGGCGGGTTCGTGCTTGGCTACCACGGGGCCCCAGCCTTTGCAGCATTTTTTCCCTTTCGTGCTGCATGTCTATCCTCTTGCTGTCCCCCCCCCCCCCTCCCTTGGGGTACATGTATGGGGTTTTATAGGGAATGCTCAGCATTGTCTGTCACTGACGTAAGAACAGTCTCATTTTTTTTCAATTTCTTTTCCTTTCTTTGCTTCCCTTCTCCTCTCGTTTCTCTGCTTCGGCGTTTGAGTTTCCCCGTTTTCTTCTTCTTCCTCCCTGAGCGCTTCTGAAGGCCGGCCTACGCATCTGACGCGTAACAAGTGACTGAGTAACGTGTAATTCCCAGCCCTGGGTCGACAGGTAGGGTTCGCACGTACCCCCTGGTACAGGTCAGGCCCAGTTAGGGGTGATTGCCTGAGTTGCAACCTTCCCAAATTGCCTATTGGTCCCTCTGTCAGGCGTTTGGGAGGTTTGACCTACCACCTAAGGCGGGTGCGCCCCCCTTGTTAGAAGAAGCGTGCCAGCGGAGACGCTGGCAGTCGTGGGGGATTCTATCGCAATGACCCAATCACCTTCACAATCAACGTCTACCAAACGTAAACGTAATAAGGCTAACGATTCAAAGACCATTCCCAATGGACCAGAGTTCCTTGTAGTTTCAGATACTGAAGTCCACCATGGTCAATTCGTTTATTATTCAGAAAGTTATTGATGCAGTTGCCGACCCCGTGAAATCCTGTTCTCGTTTATGGAATGACTGCTTTTGGAGACGGCTTCTGATTCCCAAACGCAACAGTGGCTTGCTGCCTCACTTCTCCACAGCTACCCTGTTTGTGTCGAGGCCCCTCGCACTTTGAATTCTTCCCGTGGTGTTATTTACACTAGGCTGCTCCACGGTCTAACTGACGCCGCAATCCAGTCTTACCTCTCTGAAAAGGGTGTCATTGCCATCCATCGTGTAATGGAAAAGGTTGATTCCTCTTTAGTGCCCATCTGCACTCTCTTCCTCACCTTTGATAGAGTGGTGCTTCCATCCAAGATCAAAGCAATGAAATTACCGCAGTCCAGCCAAACATTCCGAACTCGATGCGCTTCTACCAGTGTCATAGTTCTATCTACACTAGAACGTCTTGACGACACCCAGCCTAATGTGTCACCTGTGGTAGGGATGCACTTTTTTGTTTTGGTCATTAGTCTACTGACTGGTTTGATGCGGCCCGCCACGAATTCCTTTCCTGTGCTAACCTCTTCATCTCAGAGTAGCACTTGCAACTTACGTCCCCAATTATTTGCTTGACGTATTCCAATCTCTGTCTTCCTCTACAGTTTTTGCCCTCTACAGCTCCCTCTAGTACCATGGAAGTCATTCCCTCATGTCTTAACAGATGTCCTATCATCCTGTCCCTTCTCCTTATCAGTGTTTTCCACATATTCCTTTCCTTTCCTCTCCGATTCTGCGTAGAACCTCCTCATTCCTTACCTTATCAATCCAAATAATTTTCAACATTCGTCTATAGCACCATATCTCAAATGCTTCGATTCTCTTCTGTTCCGCTTTTCTCACAGTCCATGTCTCACTACCATACAATGCTCTACACCGGACGTACATCCTCAGAAATTTCTTCCTCAAATTAAGGCCGGTATTTGATATTAGTAGACTTCTCTTGGCCAGAAATGCCTTTCTTGCCATAGCGAGTCTGCTTTTGATGTCCTCCTTGCTCCGTCCGTCATTGGTTATTTTACTGAAGTTTCTCGCTGTTCTCATTTCTACTTCTTCTCATTACCCTCGTCTTTCTACGCACATGAGGGCGATTATCTGTCTCCTCCTCCTCCTCCTCCTCCTCCCCGCTGTATCAACTGCAATGGCGGCCATACCGCCTCCTCCCGGGATTGTCCCATGTATCCTGATGGGCGGGCTGTCCAACAGATCCAGATAAAGGAAAAAGTGCATTACCCAGTCGCTCGTAAGTTATTGGCTAGTCGCAAATCCTGCGTTCTCTCGTCTGGCACCTATAGTTCCGTTCTTGATACCCCTCGCTCCATGAAGGACATGGTCATGCTGACATGCGACCTCCAGTTCAGCTCAGAAGTTGTAAAATCGCGCAGTGCTAAGGTAGCATCGCCATTCTCCCATTCAGCTGTGCAACAATCCATCAAGCTCTCGCCTCAAGTGGCGAAGCCAGCAGCTACACAACAAGTAGGCCAGAAAGGACAAAAAGAGTACTCCCGTGAAGACTTCCCACGTCCCTCCAGTCAACCAACACCCATCTTCCTCTTACTGGAAAGGCTCCAAGAAGTCCACCAAACGATCTTCTCCTTCGCCGACTTCATCTTCTTCGATGGTGTCGCCATGTGATACCTTAGCGCGGCTGGAATGTTTGCAGCCTTCTGTCCCTCAAAGAGGATTCCCACCTGCTTTTAGCATTGCAGCGTTCCTTTATAGTCAGCCTTCGGGAATCTAAATTGCGTTCTCACGACCACTTTGAGCTTTCAGATTTCTTACCAGTTCATGTTGGCCTTCCCCCTGTGTTCAGCATTCCATCTCATAGGGGTGTCGCAGTGGTCATATGAGATGACATTCATAGTCAACCCATCTCCCTGGTTACCAATCTTCAAGCAGTTGCAGTTCACCTTTTCCCTTCCCACTTGACTTTTTCCCTCTTTACCATGTATTTGTCTCCGTCATTCACTGTCACCAGGGCAGACTTTCTTCAGCTTGGGTCAAATGGTTAAAGCAGCTCTGAGCACTATGGGACTTAACTCCTGAGGTTATCGGTGCCCTAGAAATTAGATTTAAACCTAACTAACCTAAGGACATCACACACATCCATGCGCAAGGCAGGGTTCGAACCTGCCACCGTAGTGGTCGGGTGACTCCAGACTATAGCGCCTAGAAGTGCTCGGCCACTCTGGCTGGCCCTTCAGGTTCTTGGGCAGCTACCTCCCCCATTTTTGCTACTCGGTGACTTTAATGTCCATCATCCCCTTTGGGGTTCTCCCAGCACCTGTCAGAGAGGTGGCTTCTTAGCTCTCCTCCTTAACCACCTTAACCTCTTCTGTCTTAACACTGGAGCTCCCACTTCCCTTTCAGACTCCTTGCACACCTATTCCCATTTGGACCCATCCTTGTGCACTGCCCAGCTTTCTCCTCGTCCTGAGTGGTCCGTTCTTTCTGACACCACATCGAGCGACCATTTCCCATGTGCTATCTGTTTGCTGACTCCTACCCCCCCCCCCCCCTCCCCCGCGTGCATGCCCAGTGGCAGCCTCCTATAACTGACTGGCAGTGGCCCATATTAACCTTGGCCTTCGTTCTCTTCCCAAGGATACTACTCCAGGCTCGGTCTATCGCCTTAAGTTTCACGACCTTCAAATGGAACTTCGTGATAATATCTTTGTATACACTGATGGCTCTCGGAATGGCCTTGGCGTCGGGTGTGCCTTCGTCATTGGCACCCGCGTCTTTCGTTATCGGCTTCCGGCACACTGCTCAGTGTTTACAGCCGATCTCTTCGCCGTATATCAGGTCACGGAGTACATCCGGCGACACAGCCTTTTCAACTGTGTTCTCTGCTCAGACTCACTCAAGGCCTTCAAAATCTATGTGCACTGTTCACCGCCCATCCCTTAGTGCAGCGGGCCCAGGAAAACTCACTTGTTCACTCTTCGTGGAACAAGTGTGCTGTTTCTGTGGGTTCCTGGTGATGTCGGTCTGCCAGGAAACGAGGCTGGGGACGCTGCTGCCAAGGCTGCAGTCCTCGTACCTCAGCCCACGAGTTCCTGGCCGGCCGGAGTGGCCGTGCGGTTCTAGGCGCTACAGTCTGGCGCCGAGCGACCGCTACGGTAGCAGGTTCGAATTCTGCCTCGGACATGGATGTCTGTGATGTCCTTAGGTTAGTTAGGTTTAAGTAGTTCCAAGTTCTAGGCGACTGTTGACCTCAGAAGTTAAGTCGCATAGTGCTCAGAGCCATTTGAACGAGTTACTGTATTTCCTCCGATGATCTTTGTGTTGCCGTCTGTCAGGAGGTGGTGTCCCTGTGGCGTCGCCATTGGTCCTCCCTTCAACGGAATAAGCTCAGGATTGGTAAGCCTCTCCCAGCGGCCTAGACGACCTCCTCTCTGCCTTTCCGCCGGGAGCAAGTCATTTTGTAAGTAGGCTGTTCAGGTTTTTTTTATTGGTAACGCCACATAGCGCTCTGTATGAAAAATCACTGGCTGTGCTGTGTGCAGTCAGTGGCTGGTTGGCATTGTTGTAATACTCGCCATTGTAGTGTTGGGCAGCTGGATGTTAACAGCGCGTAGCGTTGCGCAGTTGGAGGTGAACCGCCAGCAGTGGTGGATGTGGGGAGAGAGATGGCGGAGTTTTGACTGGATGTCATGAACTGCTATATACATTATGTCTAGTAAGGTAAATACATTGCTTGTTCTCTATTAAAATCTTTCATTCGCTAACTATGCCTATCAGTAGTTAGTGCCTTCCATAGTTTGAATCTTTTATTTAGCTGGCAGTAGTGGCGCTCGCTGTATTGCAGTAGTTCGAGTAACGAAGATTTTTGAGAGGTAAGTGATTTGTGAAAGGTATAGGTTAATGTTAGTCAGGGCCATTCTTTTTAGGGATTATTGAAAGTCAGATTGCGTTGCGCTAAAAATATTGTGTGTCAGTTTAAGTACAGTCTTGTATAATTTTTCTAAGGGGACGTTTCATAATTTTAATTCGGTTGCATACTGGGCGCTGCCTTTTTCGTAATCATCATTTTCTAAGTGTCGCCTCAACCACCACTGTACACATTGTGTCTGAGTTTTAACTCTCCACCACTTCCTGACGGAATGCCCATTTTTTAGCCGTTTACGTTCCCGCTTGGGTTTGTCGCTTGAGTTATCGGCCGTTTTAGCAAACGACGCGAGGTCTGTCGACTGCGTTTTACTTTTTATCCGCCAACGCAATATGGCGAAGGCCTTTTAATTTTGGACCATTTCTGTACGGTATACTTCTATGGATATGGTGTCTTCTTTCGGATACGTCCGAAAGAACAGACACCATATCCATATAAGTATACAGTTCTGGCGATACCGGCCATGGCCTCCTTCTGTGCAGATGCACGCACATTCCACGAACTCTTACCGGACTTGGAAGTCTGTCTTCCACGAGTAATGAGTGTGTTGGGGTGGGACGCTACGAATGTAGTGTGTGGACATACGAGGTGAGAATGTGAGACTCGCGGGAGGCGTGGACGAGGTAGTCCCTGCAGTCGCGCTATTCATCTGTGTCCTCGGTGGCTCAGATGGAAAGAGCGTCTGCCATGTAAGCAGGAGATCCCGGGTTCGACTTCCGGTCAGGGCACACATTTTCACCTGTACCCGTTGATCTATATCAACGCCCGTGCGCAGCTGACGGCATTAATATAATTTTGATTCCTGTACGGTGTCTTTTTTAGTCCTTTCTCCTCGTGCCTGATTTTAGCTGTTTTCTCTAACGTCAATTGGAACCGACATATATTGGACTTTTACTCCTCTTTGTCTTCGTGTTCTGTAGTTTTGACTTGGGCGCGTATGACCCCAGTTATTTTTTTTCGCCCTATAGCAAAGCAAAACAAAACCGAATGTAATTCAAAAATGTTGTTTACCTTTCGAAAGAAAAATGTACTCGACATGCAGAACAGCAGCTCGTAATAGTCTTTAAGTGGAACGAATTTCCCTTCCACGACTCGCCTCAGTAAATCGCAAAAAAGGTTTTGCATGAGAAAAAAAAATAACGCGGTTGGGTGACAAGCAGAAGCTACGGTAACGAGGAGGCGACGCCAGGAAGTGTGTGGAGGCTGTGCGGCAGGTAGGTAGTTACCGGTAGGTCCGGATCCCGGCCACAATAGCCATTGTGGTTTGGCGCCTCTCGCAACACATGTTATCTGGCGGCGCTTCCTGGGATGTCGCGTTATTTGCGCCACAAATGACAGGAAGTCCCGCACGTTGGCCTCTGCGCGGGACACGCTGCCAAGGCAGCGGGCGACACCGCACAGCTGACGGACCCTGGTCAGCATAAATACCAGTCCTGCTGGCTTCATTTCCCACTCTGCTTACCTACATTGCGTGTAAGATAAAGTAAGTTGGTAATGTCTGCGGTTTTAGGCGCTAGAGTCTGGAACCACGCGACCGCTACGCTCGCAGGTTCGAATCCTGCCTCGGGCATGGGTGTGTGTTATGTCCCTAGGTTAGTTAGGTTTAAGTAGTTCTAAGTTCTAGGGAACTGATGACCTCGGAAGTCCCAAGTGCTGAGAGCCATTTGAACCAAGCCAATGTCTGACCGTGAATAGCAATACCACGGTTATTGGTATCTTACAAGATACATGGCCGGCGGAAAACTGGAGGGTTGGCACCAGGGAAACTGGAGGTGGCAGCAAAAAACTGGGGGTGGCGGTTGAAAACTGTTGGTGGCAGTGGGAAAGTGGAAAGTGTGGGTGGCAGTGGAAAACTGACTAGGCGGCAAGAAAGTATGGGTGGTGATTGGAAACTGGTGATTGGAAACTGGTGATTGGAAACTGGTGATTGGAAACTGGTGATTGGAAACTGGTGATTGGAAACTGGTGATTGGAAACTGGTGATTGGAAACTGGTGATTGGAAACTGGTGACTGGAAACTGGTGACTGGAAACTGGTGACTGGAAACTGGTGACTGGAAACTGGTGACTGGAAACTGGTGACTGGAAACTGGTGACTGGAAACTGGTGACTGGAAACTGGTGACTGGAAACTGGTGACTGGAAACTGGTGACTGGAAACTGGTGACTGGAAACTGGTGACTGGAAACTGGTGACTGGAAACTGGTGACTGGAAACTGGTGACTGGAAACTGGTGACTGGAAACTGGTGACTGGAAACTGGTGACTGGAAACTGGTGACTGGAAACTGGTGACTGGAAACTGGTGACTGGAAACTGGTGACTGGAAATTTCGAGTGGTGGTGAGTAACTGAGAGTGGCAGCAGGGTTGGTGGATGGGAACTGAGGACGACATCTGCGAAAGTGGGGATGGCAAATGGGAAACAGGGGTGGTGGTAGTAGTAGTAGTATGTGGCAAAAGGTACTGCAGGTAGCAGCGGCGGGAAACTGGGTGTGGGATTTCGGTGGGAAACATAGTGTGTGTTTCTACATCTACATCCATACTCCGCAAGCCACCTCACGGTGTGTGGCGGAGTGTACCCTGAGTACCTCTATCGGTTCTCCCTTCTATTCCAGTCTCGTATTATACGTGGAAAGGAGGAGTGTCGGTATGCTTCTGTGTGGGCTCTAATCTCTCTGATTTTATCCTCATGGTCTCTTCGCGAGATATACGTAGGAGGGAGCAATATACTGCTTGTTTTTTGTGTGTGAATAAATGTTGGGACTCAACTTTATTCGATTCTTCAGCAGTAATCTCTCACGATATACAACAAAAATTTCTGCCTTAACCAAAAGTGATATTTTCATTGACGTTAATAGCTTGGTAAATGGCTAGAGGGTAATTCACTCACAATCCTAGAAAATATCACCCCTACGAAACAATATATTTTCTTTTTCTTTAACAATGTGGAATAAGGAAAAATCAGTGACGCAGTGACATCATTTTCTATTGACTGGCCGTCGACTGCTAGATTTTCCGCGACTGACGCAACTCAGACACGTCAGGAAGGAGGCATACGACGCAGGCCTAGCTCGCTGACATTCAGCAGACAAAATTAAGACGATTATATAGTTTCAATTACAGCTCTAAACCTAATACATCGAAGGCATTAGTTGGAAATAACACGAACAGACCTAACGTCACTCATCCCTCGAGAAACGAAGTGCGCCGAAAAGTACGGCACACTACAGATTGCAGTTATCTTTTAGAAATTTCGGAACCCTTTTGTGAAGGCGTAACAGAGCAACGGTGCCCGTGATCGATTCCACCTGGCTCACCTCCCTGACCAGCGACGCAGCACGCAACGTGTTTCGCAACGCAAGCAGATCAATAGCTCAGACCAGCAGCATTACGTTATTCATGCCGCCACTTTCCCAGGGACGAGTGCATTGATCTGGTGACAGGTGCTGGCGGTGGGTGAGCCAATGCACTCACGTCCGGGAGGGCGGCGGTTGGAAGCCCCGTCCGGCCATTGACGGTTAAGGCATTGTGAGCTTTCCCCAAACCGTTTGAGGCAAATGCCAGGATGCTCCCTTTGAGGACAGGGCCAGTTACTGATCTCTCCCCCCCCCCCCCCCCCCCCTCTCACTCCGTAGTGACCTCGACCTCGACGTTGACAGGACGTTAATGCCTTATTTTCCTTCCTCAACAACAACTACTTCTATATTTCACATAACAGAACACTGGCAACGTCATAACCGCGTGCTCTGGTCATTTACCGATGTTTTATGTGTTATGAAATTTTGGATAGGAAACAAATGCAAGTTGCTAAGCAGCGGGAATAATCTCCTCTATGTGTCTCTGCCCATAGTATAAAGTTCCAACATGGCGGATGTCCCATTCCGCACAGAAAATTATTGGCCATTTTAACATAACATTTCCTGGCCATTTTAACATAACATTTCCTGGCCGTTGGAAAACACACAATGACCTCCACGTTCACAGCCGATTACCACTGAGGACGCGAAATTCCAAATAACACGGGCTTCTGCTGCGACAAGTCCAGATACAAAGGACTGTGTTGTCTGCTTGGAATCCCTTTATAGAATGCATCAGTACTCAGGACCAGTATTTTGAGCACTTGGTGTGACAGTTTTTATAACAAACACACAGACCATATCTGAGTCACATGGTTATTTGCATGAGATCCTGCATGACGCAACAACGGCTTCCGTGCTATTATCCTGTTACTGTTTGATCAAGCTCCCTACGCCTTACTTCGTTGAATTCTAAAAGAAAATCAGTATCATAATTCGGCAGCTTCAATCATTAAATGTTACTCGTGAACGTTATTTAACTCGCCACATTGTCCGCTTCAACAAAGTGAGACCCGCACCTTTATATTTTTATCCGTTCTCGATATACCTGGTGTGGCCTGTTATGGCGCCCTCACCGTGCCAATAACGAGAGTGTACAGTGATGGACACAAATACGGAAACACCAAAGACACAACACATTACCATACCTAATAAGGAGCAGGAAAACCACTGTCATTCAAAACCGCTACCAATTGTCTCGGAATAGATGAATACAGGTCTTCTATAGTTTTCAAGGCAATCGTATACCATTCTTCCTGCAAAATTGTGGCACGTTAAGGTAACAACGATGAAGTTGGATAACAACCACACATCCTTCTCTCCAAAGTAGACCACAAAGGATCAGTAAACTGAGTTCTGGTCACTCCGGTGGCCAGGAGAGATGCAAAATCCATCTTCGTACCCACAAAACCAGTCCCTGACGATGCGAGCTGTCTGACCAGGGTTCCTGCCATCCTGGAACACGGCATCACCACTGGGAAACAAGCACTGCATCATGGGATGGGATGAGCCAAGATGGTCACACAATCCTTGGCAGCAATGCGACCGTCAACACTAACCTTGGTGATCTTAAAATACTACGATATGGCATCACCAAACTACCGCCAAGTTTCGCGCTTCGTACGTAAAGCCGGCTGCAAGCTGGAAACAGTGTGCAACTATACTCAGCCAACTACGAGGGTCACTTCAAAAGAAATGCACACTATTTTTTTTAAAATCCATTTTTATTCTACATGTTTGAAAGTTTTAAAGTGTGTAGATACATCCTTTAGGAACAATATTTTCATTTCTCCACATAATTTCCATCCCTCTCAACTACCTTACGCCATCTTGGAACCAGTGCCTGTGTACCTGCACGGTAAAATTCTGGACCAACCTGTTTTTGCCACTGTTTGGCACCTTCAAACCTTGTTACACGAGGAGTCTTTCAGTTTCCCAAAGAGATGATAGTCACATGGAGCCAGGTCAGAACTGTAAGGCGGGTGTTTCAGTGTTGTCCATCCAAGTTTTCTGATCGCTTCCATGGTTTTTTGACTGACGTGTGGCCGTGCATTATCGTGCAACAGCAAAACATACTGCTTTTGCCGATGTGGTGGAACACGACTCAGTCGAACTTGAAGTTTCTTCAGTGTCATCACATATGCATCAGAATTTATGGTGGTTCCACTTGTCACGATGTCCACAAGCAAGAGTCCTTCGTAATCGAAAAACACTGTAGCCATATCTTTCCAGCAGAAGGTGTGGTTTTGAATTTTTTTTTCTTAGGGGAATTTGCATGATGCCACTCCATTGATTGCCTCTTCGTCTCTGGTGAAAAATGATGGAGCCATGTTTCATCACCTGTCACAATTCTTCCAAGAAATTTATCTCCACCATTCTCGTACTGTTCGAAAAGTTCGCTGTATACCGTTTTTCTTGTTTCTTTGTGAGACACTGTCAACATCCTGGCAACCCACCTGGCACAAACCTTTTTTAACGCCAACACTTCCTTCCCTTATCCCAACGTAGCGTGACAATTCGTTCACTGTGATTTGTCTGTCAGCAGTCACCAATTCGTTAACTCTACACATTGTCTGGAGTGAGTGCAGTACGAGGCCTGCCGCTGCGAGAACAATCTCCAATATTGCCGTGCCCGCTTTCATCACGTAACCTGCTTGCCCACCAACTAACTGTACTGAACTGTACTGAGATCGACAGCAGCATCTCCATACACCTTTTTCAACCTCTTGTGGATGTTTCCCACTGTCTCGTTTTCACAACACAGGAATTCTAAGACAGCACGTTGCTTCTGACGAACGTAAAGTGTAGCAGCCATCTTGAAGACATGCTGTGACGGCGTCAATCACGGGAACAGGTCAAATTAAGTTTTAAAACATGCGGGAAGGATGTATCTACACACTGTAAAACTTTCACACTTGCAGAATGAAAACAGTATTTTTACAAAAATAGTGTGCATTTCTTTTGGAGTGACCCTCGTAAATGTTGTTGTTGTGGTCTTCAGTCCAGAGACTGGTTTGATGCAGCTCTCCATGCTATCTATCCTGTGCAAGCTTCTTCATCTCCCAGTACCTACTGCAACCTACATCCTTCTGAATCTGCTTAGTGTATTCATCTCTTCGTCTCCCTCTACGATTTTTGCCCTACACACTGCCCTCCAATAATAAATTGGTGATCCCTCGATGTCTCAGAACATCTCCTACCAACCGATCCCTTCTTCTGGTCAAGTTGTGCCACAAACTTCTCTCCTCCCCAACCCTGTTCAACACTTCCTCATTAGTTATGTGATCTACCCATCTAATCTTCAGCATTCTTCTGTAGCACCACATTTCGAAAGCTTCTATTCTCTTCTTGTCCAAACTATTTATCGTCCACGTTTCACTTCCATACGTGCTACACTCCATACAAATACTTTCAGAAATGACTTCCTGACACTTAAATCTATACTCGATGTTAACAAATTTCTCTTCTTCAGAAACGCTTTCCTTGCCATTGCCAGTCTACATTTTATATCCTCCCTACTTTGACCATAATCAGTTATTTTGCTCCCCAAATAGCAAAACTCCTTTACTACTTTAAGTGTCTCATTTCCTAATGTAATTCCCTCAGCATCACCCGACTTAATTCGACTACATTCCATTATCCTCGTTTTCCTTTTGTTGATGTTCATGTTATGTCCTCCTTTCAAGACACTGTACATTCCATTCAACTGCTCTTCCAAGTCCTTTGCTGTCTCTGACAGAATTACAATAAAAAAGTCATTTCCTCGTAAATGACTTTTTTTGTGGCTTGGGCATTAAGTTTCCTGTTGCAAGCATTTGCATCACTGATGATTGGTTTCGGAATTCCAGCGCGCCTGCAGTTCCTTGCTTACGGACTCATTTCGTGTTTGGTGCTGAAAGTGTTCACGAGGGTGACATTCAGTTCTGCAGTGACTTTTGCAGCTGTCGTCTCGTTACATTTCGTCAGAATCCTGCTCAATGAACGTTCGTCACAATCACTCAACACGCATTTCCGTCCACGTTGTGACTCAGTGGATGGTTTTTTTTCGCTTTTCCTGTATACGGTATAAACCTTCGATATGGTGCCTCTTGAAAGAGCAAACACTTTGCTTCCTTTGTTACAGAAGCGTCCACCATACGAACGCCAACAATTTAGCTCCGACATAATGCACTCACAACTACACAGAACGCTGTTCAGACCCGCCTGTCACTCGCAACGTACTGAGGACATTGCACAGGTGCCGTGCGTGGTCAAACACAACAGCCCCACGTGCAGGCTTGATTGGCATCTTCACGGCATTTACCAACATGCAATTCTCGTAGCGTTTCCACATTTTTAGCCAACTCTGTATCTTCTTCTGATAAACTGCAAAGAGTGTGCAGCTTAGATGTAGTATTCTGCAGCAGTTACGGGTCGCATACTTGGTCCTGCTATTGCAATCGGTTGTAAGGTTTCTCTCTGGAATTAATGGTTGGCTGGCAACTTAGCGGGCTGCGCAATCGTTGTCGGCTTCCGGGATCGTGCATCCGCAGAATCCCCGCCTGTTGAAACCCCACGGGCTGCGTGTCTGGAAAAGAACGTCCTCTCCCTGTCCGGTATGTGGCTGTTCATAAACCAACGCCCAGAAGCAGAGGTCATAGATTTACTCATGCGCCAGCTGGTTACCTGGCGTTTGCTTGGTTTTACTCCTATTATTATTATTATTATTATTATTATTATTATTATTATTATTATTACTACTACTACTACTACTACTACTACTACTACTACTATTTTCATCATCATCATCATTATTGTTATCCTGTCCAGGACAATACAGTACAGTTATTTACAAATTTACAAAATATCTACAGATATTAATAAAATATTCAGAATACTTCTACACGTCATATTCATGTAGAGATCCAGCTTTACAATTCTGCTGCAGAACGTTGATAAAAATGTTACACACAGAGAGTGAGGTACTAACATAAATGTCATTTTTGACAGTGCAGTGGTAACGTAAGTCAGAATGTTAAAACTAACAACAAATACATATATAAATTAACAACAGTAAATATCAAAAAATTAAACACTCTCTCTCTGTCTCTGTCTGTCTCTCTCTCTCTCTCTCTGTCTCTGTGTGTGTGTGTGTGTGTGTGTGTGTGTGTCGTGAACATCGTTAAATTTCTAATAGGCATGAAAATACTTGAAAGATGCTTTATGTATTGGTTTTTATATACTATGAAAAGTTGAAGTTAGTGTTACTGTGCCTGCTTCACAAGCTGGCCGCGGTGGCCGAGCGGTTCCAGGCACTTCAGTCCGGAACCGCGAGACTGCTGCGGTCGCAGGTTCAAATCATGTCTAGGGCATTAGTTCTAAGTTCTAGGGGACTGATGACCTCAGACGTTAAATCCCATAGTGCTCAGAACCATTTTTGAACCTACTTCACAACTGGAAAATGATTTACGTCAGTGACTGTTGTGGTGCTTCTCGCAGAGCCCGACAAGGTCTTTTTATAATACAAGACGCCACCACGAACTTAATACAGTATGCTACTTAAAATAGTGCGTACATTGTAAAGTAACAACTCAAAAAGTGAAAAGTCGGCGGGTCACAGCTTTCTATTGTTTTAGTTATACGAGCCGCTAACTCTACCTCAGAATGAATATGCGTATGGCTTAAGCATACGACTTTCTTCTGTCTCGGGGCTTTATGCCAATATGCAAACAAAATTCCAAATATATGACTGTATTTGTTATTAAAATTGATTTTTGTTAATTGTTTTTACTTTTGTGAAAATGGAAGGTTAAGAAGATTCTCGCAATTTCGTTAAGCGAGGATCGAAAAATTTACTGAAATAAATTTACTCAAATGTGATTCAATTTTGAAAATATTGATTATTTTTATTGTTGAAAGGAAGAACTGCTAATCGAGAGAAATCTCCTACATCCAAATTTATTTTTAGTTGTCAAATATTAAGATGTTTATTACGACTCAGTGCCGTTATCATTTAGAACAATGACGCTGACCTCTGCACCAATGTTCCCCTATACAATTTGCATAAAGAAATTAATTTTACCATTTCATGAAAATAGGAGCTGGTGCACATAAAAGCTGACTACAGTTTTAAGTCATTGTATTTAGGCTAAATATTACATGAAACTTACACGTTTTCGTGCCTCGTCACAAAACGGCTTCTTACACAGCGTAAAAAAGGGAAGAGAAGGAATCTTTTTGCAGAAAGAAAGATATTGCAATTACATTAGCAGATAATATTAATTGATCAGAGTCTTTGTTATTTTTCTGAGAAGAGGGAGTATTCATATCTTTGAAAGTTTACACAATAACATATTTCGTTACTTCAGTTTTGCTATATTTGCGAAGTTATTTAATATAATTTTTATCGCGTTATGTGGCGTTCTGTCACGTTGGGGTGCAGGCAATAGATAATTGACAGGTGAATAGTCCACTTCCTTACTGCGAGGGGTGTCCAGAAAGTTCCGATCGATCGTGAAATGGAAACCATAGTGAAAATCCGAGAAAGCTTTGTACAGAGGTGTTGCGCAGTGTCCCTGGTATACCCGTCGATCTCTTCACGTTTCACTTTTCAGTTCTGAACGCACAGGGAGCACGTAAAGATTCCTACAAAATAGTGTCTCCCGCCAAGTATTGGTAGCTGACGAGAGATTTCGCCTAATGTCATGCAGCCAACATAACATGTCATGTAGTTACCACTCCATGACGGTTCTCGGTCACAAACTACAGCGTCAATGAGGACGATCCTGCAACGTTTCCCATGGTAAGTGTTCGATCACTCACCATGTAGCCTGGACTTTGCTCACTTTAATTTCCATCTCTGCTTACATGAATCGCTGGCTACTAACACAAATCTGGCACAGACAACGAACTGCAGACCAGCTTGGGGAAGTGGCGGAAAGCACCGGAGGCTGCAGTCTATAATGAGGATATTGGAAAGTTCGTACAACGTTATGACAGAGGTCTACGTTGGAGTGGTGCCTATCTAGAGAAGTAACTGGAAGGTGAAACAACCTGCTTCAAATGAAACAAACTTGATTTTCAAAGTGATTTCTATTTCGCGACTGATCAGAACTTACTATCTAGACGATCCATGTTTGGCTTAAATCTTATAAGTATTTTCGTAAGTATTAAGAATGCAAACGCACAAATTTTCAGGACTGCCTGCATAGTATTAGGAATCTGTATAAGGCTAGAAGAAATTATTTTACACTTTTTAGTGCTCTTTAAATCGTGGTATATTAAAAAAATAATTTTTATTTAAATAATTATTTCCTTTCAGTGTTGAACCTGTGAATGACACTCAAACTTAGATGGATTGTAAATAGCTTGTTACATATGTGAATAAATATCCTTGAGGCTGTGGTTAATATTCCCAGCGGCCGAAAGAGAAGCCCAAGACGTACCCACAACTTTCTTTCAGACAATGACTTCTTTTTACCCAAGTGAGGAGTTACGCACGAAAATTATTTCGTAAGATATCAGCAAATGAAAATATGCAAAATATGTTAACTTACTGATCTCTTTAACCCCAAATTTGGAAATAATTCTTACCGCAAAAGCAGCCGAAGATAATGGTTTCATTGGGTTACTACATTCTTTTCCCAGTTCACGTTTTCTACAATGTGCACACGTAGGAACTTAGAACTTTATACACTGTTTAATGTTTGTTGACGGTGAGCTACGTTAATACGATGGGCACTACTTTTGACTACCAAAACGTAGATGAGCTGTGCGTTTCCAAAGTGTAAGTCTAGGTCATTTGAGCAAAACCACATAGAAAAGCTCATAAAAATATCGTTTTCTGTTTTCTCTTATGATGCTCCTTCGTTCATCTTCGTAGCAATGCTTCTGTTGTCTGCAGACTGAGCTAATTGTGCTTTTTTTACGCATTGCCCTTTTTTCGTTCCAACTCACACCACATCCACAGGGTTGCAATGTCACTGGAACTGCGACTCCCGGGAGACTGCCACGAAATGTGGAAAAACTTGAATAGCATACTCCTGAAGAGACGGCGACGGTCCATATAGGAATGTACTACAGACCCCTACGTATTGGTCCCGTACGGACTGTGAATACGTGATCGTTAGCGATACAGAGTACTTTTCCGGCTCAATGTTATGTAAAAATCAGCACCTGTTTCTTTCAGGCACTGTTTATAATGTTTATTTTTGCAGATTTTTTGTTGATATCAGGTAATGCAGCGCACTTTCTAAACAAATTAGAAGCATTTTGAATATTTTTGAACCTGCTTAGGGTTATAAAAAAAAATTAGAAAGAAATTGACACATTTTTTTTATCAACATACTTCTTCAAATTGAGATACCATTTAATCCAATGTCCTACATTTGAAAGTGACCAAATTTTTACCAGATATGCATGACATGATGGCTGAGGTACTAGACCTATTTAATTCCACTCATTACGTATATTAAAAGGATAAAAAATATCACATCTTAGCTTTTAATTTTTAGAATTTTTTTTCCTAATAATAATGTTATTTTTCTGAAATTTAACTGATTCTCGAATAAAGCTTAGATCTGCAACATAAGTATGGACTATTGCAAGTTACATAAAAAATGAAACCAATGCGTTATAAAGTTTAGGAAGTATTTGTACCTGAATTCTGAAAAATTCAACTTTCATGAAATTGCGAATGAAGATATGAGTCCACTTCATCTTCAAGCTACCTCTTGAAACTCGTTTTAGCACTTCTTGCTTCTTTGGAAACTTGAAGAGCGAATCTTTCAGCCTCATGCACCCGTTGTCTGTCACACGCAAGCAACTGATCTTCCATATTAGAGCCACATTTCATGCCTAAATTTCTCAGGACTTCCAACCTTCCTATCACTCCATCATTGAAACATATCACTGCATCTAGTACACCAACTCGTAATGTATTTAGTCCTACAAAAAAGGGGTAATCTTTCCCATATGCAATGGTTGAAACTTTAATTTGTATTCTGAGTGCCCCCATGAAGACATATATTAAGCAAACCAGAGTCACTCAAGTCTCTAAAAACTGGCTTTTTTTTTAAATTCATAACAGGCGCAGGAAGAGAATTCTTATGGTGGTATATTTGACCACTTTCTTTTTCTTTTTGGTAATCACACCAATAATCTGCTCCTTTTGGGCAAAGTCCGTGAACAGGGTGGTCACCTGTGGACAACTTATGAAAGTAGGTGGCCTATACAGCTTTGGTCATTGCTGTAACAACATTCAGAGGTGCAGTTCATCTAATGGCCAGTACATAATAACTCTGAAGAAGGTCTATTTCAGTTTCCGTCAATCTGCCTCGGCCAGAGATTTTTCCATCACATAGCCAATTCCCTTTAATTTCTTTTCGTAGCTTCCTCAATCTAGCACCCATGCTCTTTTGCACACGTCCACGGTACTCCAGTTTTCTTACCAAGGTATCCCCATGAACATTGAACTCACTAATTTTATTGAAAGCTTTAGAATCCCCATCGCCTAGGTACTTCGTATATCTAATGTTATAAACGGGCACCGACCTCTGATATAGCTTTACAACTCCATCACACCCCATACCTCCACCGTAAGCATCATAATTCTTAGAACACTGATGTTCAATATGTCCTTCAGTGTTACCATGGCAGGCGTGGCAGAACTAAGATAAGCACTCAATACCAACAACTTTTCCATTCTCCAGAGAAGCAGCAACATCATTCAAGGAACGATGTTTTCGACGTTGCCATGTCCCATCGAGTGCAAGAGCAATGTCTCTCTTTCCCGTGATATTTACAATTTCTTCAACTGCACGTTGCATAGATGCTTTAGACACAACCGTCAAGGCACCTAAAAGTATTTTTATGTACTTGCTGAACCTACTGGGAGGAGGAGGAAGATCCATCAAACCACAAAACGTTTGAGCAGTATTTTACCCTTTCCTATTGCACGCATTACATATACTAACTTTAAATACACATCATATGAATTATGCACAATTTTCGAAGTCATTTTCGAGGCAGATTATTTGCAGCATACACACAGAACTAATTTTGACACAAAACACTTCCCGTTACTTTATTGTTCAGTTATTTCCAGACAGCCTACACCGTCACATTGTTCACATTTCGCCACTTCCTTTATCAAAGAAGATAAGATGCCCACATTAATAACAACAAATCCACTACAAACAGAGTCACTGTTAGCACAAAAATCTGATCAGCAGGAGGCGTGCCATGTGGGAGTTTCTTCCCTGAAGAACTGATAAATAGGTTACTTTCAACAGTGTGGCTTCCTTTGTTTGTGAACTGGTTACCACGGAATTTCGTTTTATTGAATTTCTGCACGCGTGGCATAGTTCGTATATATTGCACACTGAATGATATGTACTTCCACAAATATATGTAGTACTTGGTCAAAAAACATTCAGTAACACGTGAACAAACTTCTCCAGCGAAACAAGAGTAAATACTAGCAAAGATAATCATTTACAGACACTAGAAAAGTGCACTGTTACCAACATATATAATGTATCATACGTATAATCGCTGGAAATTAGGAAGTTCAGTTATTTTCGAAATAATACTGGTTTCTGTATCAGAAATAAAGATGGGTGGCGGCATACATGACCGTAACTTTAGAATTTGGTATATATAGGTCATTTTTCATTTGAAGCCGTATAATGTGTGTATCAACGTAATCAGGAAAGACTGTAGAATTTAATAAAGAAAAATTTCGATTTTTCCACCATTTATAAGTGCCCAGTATCCTTAAATTAAAACACGTAGAGAGCTACTTGAGCAGTCTTGTGCTCCATACGCGACTGGTTTGGGAGAAAACCGTAACATCCGGTTAGATGTTGAGCAGTCTGTGCGACGCATTACACACTTGGTTTGCGGAATATGTGCAAGGGTTAGACAAAAATATGGAAACACAGCGAAAAATGAATTCTTGGACATAAACGCAGATGCTGGCAAAGCCTGCTGGTTGCACAAATAGTTCCTGTGCAATGTTCTCAGTACGTTGTGTGTTTCAGTCGTTGGCAGAACAGCATTCCGTCTAGTTGGGTTCGTGTTACGTCGGAACTAAACGAATACGAGCGTGGACAAATTGCTGGTGCTCGTAAGGTCGGCGCTTCCGTAACCAATTTGGACGAATGTTTGCGAAGGCACTGTACCGCATACAGGGAAAGCGAAAAAAACATCATCCAGCCAGTCGCAACGCTGGCGAAATTGTGTGACGAGTGATCGTGGCGAACGGTCATTTAAGAGGATTGGGACAAAAAATAAGATGGCGAGAGCGGCAGAACTCACTGCACAACTGAAAGTCGCACTCGCGAACCCTTTCAGCACCGAATCAACGTGCTCCACAAGCAGAGAACTGCAGGGCGAGGTGGAATTCCAAAACCACTCACAAGTGTCGGAAATGGCCATAACAGGAAAACACGGTGCCGAAGCCACAAAACCTGGATGCGGAGCAGTAGAAAAGTCATTTGGTCGGATAAGTCTTATTGCAAAGATTGCAACTTCTGACCGAGAGTAAAACACGGTGCGGCCTCGGTGACGATTATCTTGGTACTCCAAGAATCCCGCAAGTGCTCTGCAAGGTCGCATCTCTTCCAGGGACCATGTCATAATTTTGGCTGATCACATCCATTGAATGGTGATGCTGTGTTAGAAGAGACCGGGACCCTGTTGACACTGTTCGTAGCATCCAGGACGGGTTTTGTGAGTGCAAGGATAAATTGTGGCATCTCCCCTGGCTGCCGCAGTGACTAGATCTCAACATTATCGAGCTTTGTGGTCTACTATGGAGAGAAGGGTGGATGGTCAGTATCCACCTCCATCGTTATTGCCTGCAGGTGCCAATATTTTGCAGCAATAATGGTGAAAGATTCCCTTGGAAACCATCCAAGACCTTTACTTCCCCATATCGAAATAACTAAAAGCTATTTCGAATGCCAACAAGTATTCTACACAGATTAGGCGTGCTATGGGTTCTGTTTTTGGTTTTTTCATATTTTTGTCCTCAGCTCCCCCCGTTTGTAGACGTATGAGTTGTCTTTGCGTTGCCCCCGATCAAGAAGTGGGCCAGCTGCCGTGTAGTACCAGGTGGTGGGTCTGGTCTTGAACATTGTCCCTGACATCGAAGTGGGCCAGCTAGTGTAGAGTACCACGTGCTGTTGCTGTTCCCGTGTGGACGCCAGCTCGCCCGGTCCCCGAATTCCGGAGTGCCGCCGGCTGAGTCACGGCTGCCGGGCTGGGGCACGCTCCAAGGCGGACAAAAAGGGCCGCGCGGCCCGTCTGCGGGGACCGGTTCCTCCAGACGCCAGACGTCGCTAACGGGAAAACTCCGCGCCCAGACCAGCTGGCGTGAGCGCGCTCCTGCCTCACAGGCCGTCCCACTGCCCTCTCTGAGTCCCGGAGTCTCCAGCTCCACCGCTTACCCGCCTCTCACTCTGCTCGCACCACTCCCGTTGTTGTTGTTGTTGTTGTTGTTGTTGTTGTCTTCAGTCCGAAGACTCTTCCGATCCAGCTCTGTAGCCCACTCTATCCCGTTACTGATACTAAAATGTAGACTTACACGGCCGGAAATGTCATGTCCATTATAATTATCCGGGCTGTTATGCCGTGATCGGTTTATGAATTCTGTGTCAATCCACAACGTTTCATCCCCGTCTGCGAAGGACAAGGGGGTCTGTAGCTCGCTGGAAGATCCAACACACCCACTGGCTCGCTAAATTCATCAACCGACCACGGCATAACAGCCCGGATAATCATAGTGGCCATCACTCTATCCCGTGTAAACCTCATCATCTCCAAATTACTGCAACCTACAGCCTTTCAAATCTGCTCATTGTATTCATGGTATAAGAAA
This sequence comes from Schistocerca gregaria, assembly GCF_023897955.1. NCBI lineage: Eukaryota > Metazoa > Arthropoda > Insecta > Orthoptera > Acrididae > Schistocerca > Schistocerca gregaria. Next base: position 132,447,590 of record NC_064929.1, read on the forward strand.
CGGTTTCCCCGCACCCCCCCCCCCCCCAATTTCCCTCCAATAATATAGTCGTGGTACTATGCTGTCTAAAATTGTCTTATCACCCTATCCCTTCTTTTACTCATTTATGCCACTGTTTTCTTTTCTCCTCAAACCTGTTCACTACCTCATCATCAGGTACGCAATCTACCCGTCTAAGTTTGGTATTCTTCTGTAGCCCCACATTCAGAAGCTTCTATTCTGCTCTTGTCTGGACTGTTTATCTTCCATGCTGTATTCCCAAATAACGCTGCCTCAAGCCAGATGCCTTCCAACGTAAATTTAAAGTAGGCGGTACCAAATTCTCTTTTCCACAAATGTTTTTCTTCCTACTCCCAGTTAGCATGATATTTCCTCTCTGCTTTATCACCATAAGTTATTTTGCTGCGCAAACAGCAAAACTTGCCAGCTTTTGGTACCTCATTTCCTGATTTAGTCCGACTACACTGCATCACAATTGCTTAATTTTCATTGGTGTTCATCTTATAATCTTCCTTCAATGCACTACCCGTTCCGTTCAACTGTTCTGCCATATCTTCCGCCGCCTCTAACAGAATTACGAGGGGCGTTTAATAAGTACTGTAACACACTTTTTCTCGGCCAATTTCGGGTGAAAAAACGTAGATTTTGTTCTGGAACATCTGGAATGTTAACGCTTCAGCCGCTATAGTTTCATGAACTTCCGATATATGGAAGAGCTGTACGTAGCTTTCAAATTGGCGTCTGGAACGCAGGTAAGTTCCAAGCTGAGAGCTGTCATTCAGCTGTCAAACATAAAGTTATTACTTTGTTTGACCTCTGCTAAGACCGTATTACTACTCAGGGCACATATTGGTTGAAAGCGCCGATGATGGCTGTCAATCTGTTGAAATCGATTTCCAAAAGTGAATAAATAAAACATTTTGCTTATTTGGTAATTTTGTAAATTTTAATGCTCGCAAACTCACTTATCAAAACCTATACGATGTTTCCCGCTGGCACAAAATCAAGCAATTTGGCAAGAAACAAGGTTTCACAGTACAATCAAGAGACTATTCTGCAAATTGTTGTTTCGTGTACAACTTGATACGCCACATATAAATGCAGTAATCGCTCTTGGATATCCTTATGATGGATAAATTCCGAAAAGTGCCGTATGAGCAATAAAGTCATGTTCGACTTTGACCATTGCGACGCTGTCAGCCTGAATGTACTGATTATTATAATAATGGTCGCCTGCCTTCTAGATGGGTTTGTCCCATTTGTATCACTGAAATTAAAGCATTCTTGAAAATGTTGGAATTGCCAAGACCGTTATCTTGCCAGCATCATTGTCGATAAAAAGCATCCAACTATACACATAGTTAAGTTTATAAAGTATCCTCAATATGAGAGTTGTTCTCGCATGTGGTCAGTTTTATTATTCTTACTATGCCTCCCATAGTGGTATGTTATTCTGTGTGTGTGTGTGTGTGTGTGTGTGTGTGTGTGTGTGTGAAATCTTATGGGACTTAAGTGTCATCATCAGTCCCTAAGCTTGCACACTACTTAACCTAAATTATCCTGACGACAAACACACACGCCTATGCCCGACGGATGACTCGAACCTCCGCCGGGACCAGCGGCACAGTCCATAAACTGTAGCGCCTTAGATCTCTCGCCTAATCCAGCGCGGGGCATATTGTAGTTCTGTTTCCCGATGTTTTTAGATGTGTCAAAACACTTCACTGTCGCTTTTTTAACCGATATACACGCATTCTATTCTTGTAATCAGAAACCAACGATTTTGTCGTCAATTCACATGTTGTTCTGGCTGCAATATCAGTTAAAAACAGCAACAGCGAATGAAATACGTACTTTTACATCGTCAAGTGGTTCAAATGGATCTGAGCACTATGGGACTTAACATCTGAGGTCATCAGCCCCCTAGAACATAGAACTACTTAAACCGAACTAACCTAAGGACATCACACACATCCACGCCCGAGGCAGGATTCGAACCTGCGAACGTAGCGATCGTGGGGTTCCAGGTTGAAGCGCCTAGAACCGCTCGGCCACTGCGGCCGGCTTACATCGTCAAAAGAACAACGGAGAGACTAGAAGATCACGAGACAAGAAACCATGAATGCATGGCAGGCTGTATAATGTATGGTACACATAAAACTAGCAGCAAAAATAATTGCCGACATGATGTGAGCCACAATAATAAAAGAAACTATTGAATATAGCACGGAAAGTGCAGGAACATGTTTGAGATTACAGTAAACGAACTGCTTCTATGAGGGCTGCTCGGGAAGTAAGGCCTGACTGGTTGTGGAAAGGAAACCAAAGTGAAAATTAGATGATGTCTTGCATCGATGTGTTTGCCGATGTCTCTAGTATGCCCTGCCGTGCTGTCTGAGGTGTCTTGTCACTGTTCGCCCGGCTCTCACCGTCGGAGGTTCAAGTCCTCTCTCGAGCAAGGATATATGTTTTCTCCTTAGCATAAGTTACTTTAATTAGTGTGTAAGCCTAGGGACTGATGGCCTCAGCACTTTGGTCTCATAGACTTTTTTAGTATGCCCGTCGAACGCTTCAAGTTGCACTGAGCGCATACAGATGTCTACAATATAATGTCTCCCGCCCAGTATGGGTGCCCGCCGAGACGTTTCGCCAGATGGCAGGCAGCCAACGCAACATAACTGTCATGAGTCTCCTACTTCACGCTAGTACTCGGCACCACACTGGAGGGGCAATGGGAGCGCCCCTGTAGTGAGAAGTGCTTGATCACCCATCATACAACCCGCACTTGGCTCCCTCTGATTTTCACCTCTGCCCACATGAATCGTTGACCATGAAGACAACATTCTGGCACACAGCAAACTGCACATAAGCCTAGGAAAGTGGCGGAAAGCACCGGACACTACCTTCTATCATGATGGTACTCAGAAAATGGTAAAACACCATGACAAATCCCTACGTCGGGCGGACGCCTATGTGGAAAAGTAGCGGGAAAGTGTAACCAACTGTTGTACATCAAACATCTTTGATTTCCACAGTTGATTCCAGTTCGCGACACATCGGACCTTACTTTCCGAATAGCCCTCGTACATCCACATCTATACTCAGCAAGCCAACTTACGATGTGTAACAATGCCACTTCACGTTTCCTGTTCCAGTCCAGAATTATTGTTTGTAAGCCTTCGTGTCAGCTGGTATCGCTCTAATTTCATGTTTTTTTTTTTCGCGGAATATACAGAGGAGAAAGCCCTCCTGGGAACATACGCTCTCGGACTTTTAATAGTAAACCACGTACTGATGCAGGAAGCCCCTCTTGAACTGTGTACCACTGTTGTTGACTGAGCATCCCCACTTTCGCGCTTACTAAATGAACCTATAACGAAAAGTGCTGTTCGTCCTTATATCTTCATTATGTCCTCTATCAATCCTATCTAGTACGGACCCCCAAATGACTAGTAATATTCAAGCACTGGTCCAACGCTACCCCCTTTGTGTGTGGATCACACTTCCTGAGGATTTTTGCAATGACTCTGTGTTTGGGCCCTGCGTTATTACCATTAATTTCATTTTATCCTTCCACTTTAAATCGCATACTCGCAAATTTTTAGTGGATATATCTGGGCACACAAATGGTTAACCACTGCTTGTAATCACACATTAATCGGGATTTCCGTATAGTAGGTAAGTGCGTAAGTTCGAGGCGTTCTTTTTTTATTTATTTATCGATTGTCATTTTCATTTATAGTTTACTGTTAATATTTGACTTGCAATCTGTCTTTCTGTCATTTGGAGCAATGAGTGGAGCTATGGACGCAAGAAAATGGAGTGCTAAGTGGAGTAATTGGAACATCTTCGACGTATTCTCCTGTTCGAGTTCAGTACAGGGGAGACGGAAGTGAAGGCAGCGGGAACCATTTTCGCTGGATATGGGAATAATGCCATTGGACAGAGCAGGCCGAGAAAATACTTTCCTCATTTTGAGGAGGATCGTTTTGACATTAGTAATTCTGTACGCTCAGGATCACCTTCAGGGTGGTTTAAATGCAGTGTACTCGTGAACTGGCAGGTGAGATAACTGTGATCATTCCAACATCGTGCAACATTTTCATGCAATGGGAGAAGTTCGGCATGGGTACTGCAAGCTCGAAGCCAAAATACAAAAAAAAATCTGCGGTTGGACATGCGCTCATCTCTCCTTGCTCGTTGTCAACTGGCTCATGAGCAACACCGACCATTCCCAATCTGTATCATTAATGGTGATGAGAAATGGTGTCTTTATGCTGACACAAGAAAAAGAAAGGAACGGTTGCAACCAAACAAAGCAGCAGCTCCCCGTACAAAGACCTGCACTCATCCACAAATTATGTTATGCATTTGGTGGAACACCGGCGGTGTGGTGTACTTACGAACTGCTTCCCCGAATTGTAACCATCACAGCTGACCTTTATTGTCAACAACTGAGACTTCTTACAGACAGAATATAAGAATAACAACCAGGAAGCCTGCAGGGAAGTGATGATGCTCCATTTTCCGGATGAAAATGCGCTCTGAATATGGCCCGGAATCAAAAAGTTACTACAGCGTTGGTAAACTTGTAAATAGTCGCCAGAATGAAATTTTCACTCTGCAGCGGAGTGTGCGCTGATATGAAACTTCCTGGCAGATTAAAACTGTGTGCGGGACCGAGACTCGAACTCGGGTACTTTGCAAGTGCTCTACCAACTGAGCTACCCAAGCACGACCCACGCCCCGTCCTCACATCTTCTGCCAGTAGCTTGTCTCCTACCTTCAAAACTTTACAGAAGCGCTCCTGCGTACCTTGCAGAACTAGCACTCCTTGAAGAAAGGATATTGCGGAGACATGTTGTAAATAGTGATGAGGTATATGTTATTAATGACTTAAGTCTCTCTTACCTGTAACTGTTATGCTTCTTCGGCAAACTCTATCTCATATTACACAAAATTTCTCTTCGAAAATTACACTGCGTTTCTTGTTGATGCGGAGAGCTTTCACCTCACGACACACAGTACGACGGGTCGCCTTAGACTGTAGAGGGATGTCGTCACGCCAGACAATCGGGTGTCTCCCGATTGTTCGGCTGCGCGAGGTTTCCGTGCGTGCCTGAACACAATGGCACCACACCACTCCACGCTACGGCGGGCGCGACAGAATGCCTCAGGGTAGGAAGTGGGTCTCCGCGCACCACGGCGCTACTCACGGAGACAGTGCCGTGGGGAATCCCCGGGCTGTGCATAACAGAGTACGTAACACGGAACAAAATGGTAGGGCGTCTTCCCGTTCCATCGCTTATCTGCTAGCACCGGAAGAACGGCTGCTTAAATTACTGCGTGCGTGCTACTGTTAGCCTAGTCTTGTCTTCGCAATACCTGCGGGAGTAATAAGTGCGGCGCATGGTTGCCAGGTCTCCCCGTATTTCCTGGATTATCACGCACTTTGACCTTTTTCTTCACTCCTGCGTATTTAAGAACATTACCCGTATTTCATTCTGATAGTCGTATAATACTGCATGGTGCAATGTTTTTTCCGGTTTTTAACGTTCCAGCTTCGATTATCGAAGTATTCCGAGTGATTTATCGATCTGTACATTTGCCAGCTAGGTTTCTTCTGAAGCAGTAATAAACCTGTGCAGTGCATCGATGTCACTGCCAACAATACATTAGTTTTAGAGTCATATACTCGTATGCGCATGTATGTAAGTTTATGTTGGTATTAGGTTCTAGAACTGCTATGTGGAACTAGCTTACTGAGCTGCTTAAGTTTGAGATTTGAAGATGAAAATACGTAAATGGTAATGTTTTTTCATACTTGCCAATATTCTTATCAAGAGTTCAGCGTAAATCAGTGTAACCTCAACTTGTGAAATCACAGCCCTGGATCGATGGTATTGCCAAGTTCCAATCATATTTTACGTTGTAATTCAATACTACAAGGGTACTGTATTGGTATTTTATCCAAATTAACATTAGAATATATGAAGATAACATAGAAATGTTTACTCACCTCATTTCACATGTGAACCTTATTACTTTTTTTATGTATCCTCGCCGTGTTGTAAAACACACACACACACACACACACACAGCAAACAGCCATTTCCATCACAGCTGTTCACATTTCAGGCTGATTTATGGACGTCGGAATGGCGTCCACGTTGTGTCGACATCAAGCGTAGGGAGCACAACCTGTGTGGAATGGGACCATTGGGTCCCTACAGGTGTTAACAGGCGGCTGAATTACATAATTCTACACACACTTTGCCGGGACCCCAAAGTCTCGCCAATAGATAAAGCGTGGTTCCAATCTTCCAGCACTTTGAAATCATAGCAGTGCCCCACTCGATGTTTGTGCACAATTCTCCAGGTAATTGTTAATATTGTCTACCAGGCCACTAATGCAAAAGGAGGACAGAAAGGATCACAAAAAATGGGTCTACATCCAAGATAATATGCTGTCCTTCCTAGCAGCATATCAGTCCAGTCACCACATTTTCTTCATATTCCCCATATGATAGAACTTCCGTAAATAAGGGCTGGTGTGCCACTCAGTCCAATGCTTTGCAGAAGTCAGTAAACACTGAATGTACCTGATTCCCTCGTTCCATGGCTTTCAGGACGTCAACTGAGAAAAGTGTAAGTTGGGCTTCGCAATACCGATGTTTTAGGAATCCGTATGGGCTTGTCATGAAAGAGATCATTCTGCTTGAGGTACCTCTTTATGTCTGAGCTCACAGTGTGTATTTGTTTGTTTCGGGGATATCGTTCTAATGTAATATTTGCCACAGGGAAGTGTGTTAGACTCCCGTTCTGATGTTCTGAGAGAGGACATTACTATTAATGTCAGACTTTCTGCTTATGATGCAGTAATGCTGTAATCTACAATAATGTAGGATCAGGAATAAAGCTCTGTAAACCCTAACTCAGTTCTTGGTAGCATTTTTTTAGGTTACAGGGTCTCGGCAATTTACAGTAAGGGCATCAGACGAAAAGGGCAAACACAGCAATCGGTACTGTAGTTATAAACTGCCGCAGCTATGTTAGTAAAAAACCAGAGATCCAAGCGCTAATTGAAAGCACTTAATCTCAAATCGTTATACGTATGAAAAGTTGGCTAAAGCCACAAATAAGTTCAACCGAAGTTTTTTTTTTTTTCAAATGATTTTACCGTTTTCAGAAAGAACAAATTAAATAAAGACGGTGCCGGAGTGTTTATTGCAGTCAGTAGTAGGTTGCTTGTAGTGAAGTTGAAGTACATTGTTACCATGTGTTCGTAAGGGTAGAGGCTATACTTTACAACCGGAATGAATTAATAATTGGCTCCTTTTACCGACCCACCGACTTAGATGATACAGTTGCTGAACAGTTCAAAGAAAAGTTGAGTCCCATTTCAAATAGCTACCTCACTCACACAATTATAGTTGGTGGTGACTTCAGTGTAGATTCTATATGTTGGCTAGAATACATGTTTAAACTCGGTGTTAGGCATCGACCGAAACCTTCCTTCGAAAATTATTTTGAACAGTTGGTTCAAGAGTATACTCGAAGGCTGGACGGTTGTGACAACATACTTGACCTGTTTGCAACAAATAATCCTGAGGAAACAGGGAGGATCATGAGAGATAGAAATGTCTTCTTCCAAAGCTGTTTCACGGAGGAAGACTGCACTGTAGTTCCTTCTCTAGATTGTCGCACATATGACAAAATGGTAGATATAGAAATAGACGACAGAGGGATAGAGAAACAATTAAAATCGCTCAAAAGAGGAAAGGCCGCTGGACCTGATGGGATACCAGTTCGATTTTACACAGAGTACGAGAAGGAACTTGGCCCCCTTCTTGCAGCGGTGTACCGTAGGTCTCTAGAAGAGTGTAGCGTTCCAAAAGGAAAAGGGCACAGGTCATCCCCGTTTTCAAGAAGGGACATCGAACAGATGTGCAGAACTATAGACCTATAACTCTAACGCCGATCAGTTGTAGAATTTTGGAACACGTATTATGTTAGAGTATAATGACTTTTCTGGAGACTAGAAATCTAGTCTGTAGGAATCAGCATGGGTTTCGAAAAAGACGGTCGTATGAAACCCAGCTCGCGCTATTCGTCCACGAGACTCAAAGGGCCATAGACACGGGTTCACAGGTAGAAGCCGTGTTTCTTGACTTCCGCAAGGCATTTGACACAGTTCCCCACAGTCGTTTAATGAACAAAGTAAGAGCAAACGGACTATCAGACCAATTGTGTGATTGGATTGAGGAGTTCCTAGATAACAGAACGCAGCATGTCATTCTCAATGGAGAGAAGTCTTCCGAAGTAAGAGTGATTTCAGGTGTGCCGCAGGGGAGTGTCTTAGGACCGTTGCTATTCACAATATACATAAATGACCTGGTTGATGACATCGGAAGTTCACTGAGGCTTTTTGCAGATGATGCTGTGGTGTATCGAGAGGTTGCAACAATGAAAAATTGTACTGAAATGCTGGAGGATCTGCAGCGAATTGACGCATGTTGCAGGGAATGGCAATTCAATCTCAATGTAGAAAAGTGTAATGTGCTGCGAATACATAGAAAGAAAGATCCCTTATCATTTAGCTACAAAATAGGTCAGCAACTGGAAGCAGTTAATTCCATAAATTATCTGGGAGTATGCATTAGGAGTGATTTAAAATGGAATGATCATATAAAGTTGATCGTCGGTAAAGCAGGTGCCAGAATGAGATTCATTGGAAGAATGCTAAGGAAATGCAATCCGAAAACAAAGGAAGTAGGTAACAGTACGCTTGTTCGCCCACTGCTTGAATACTGCTCAACTGTGGGATCCGTACCAGATAAGGTTAATAGAAGAGATAGAGAAGATCCAATGGAGAGTAGCGTGCTTCATTACAGGATCATTTAGTAATCAAGAAAGCGTTACAGAGATGATACATAAACTCCAGTGGCAGACTCTGCAGGAGAGACGCTTAGTAGCTCGGTACGGGCTTTTGTTAAAGTTTCGAGAACATACCTTCACCGAAGAGTCAAGCAGTATATTGCTCCCTCCTACGTGTATCTCGCGAAGAGACCGCGAGGATAAAATCAGAGAGATTAGAGCCCACACAGAAGCATACTGACAATCCTTCTTTCCACGAACAATACGAGACTGGAATAGAAGGGAGAACCGATAGAGGTACTTAGGGTACCCTCCGCCACACACCGTCGGGTGGCTTGCGGAGTATGGATGTAGATGTAGATAGAGGTATTGACCCCAAGGTTGTTGTAGCTATAGACTGACTACTGTAACATCGAAACCCATTAAAAATAAAGGCAAAACACATTTATTTAAAAAATCAGATAAAAATTCGCTTGACGCATTCCTTAGAGACAGTACCCTGTTCTTCCAATCTGACCATGTAAGTATAGACTAGATGTAGTTTAAATTCAAAGCGATAGTATCGTCGGCAATTGTGGGATATACGCCAAATAAATTAACATGAGATGACACTGATCCCCCCCCAACCTCACCTCACATGCTACACAAAACTGATGTACAAGCGAAAAACAATGCAGGCCAAATTTAAAAGAACTCAAAATTCCAAAGATTGTCTGCAGAATTGAAATCAGAAACAACTGATAATATGAGTAACTTAAATTTAGGTATCCTCCGTGTAGCGAAGTGACAATTGCCTCAACATAATGAAAAGTGTGAAGTTTCCACATGACTACTAAAAGCAATCCGCTAAATTTTGGTTACATAATAAGTTACACAAATCTACAAGCTATAAATCGAAGTCAGTACCTAGGGATTTCGATTACGGGTAACAGATAATGTTGTGACGACAGCAAACCAAAGACTGAGATTTATTTGCAGAACACACAGAAAGTGCAAGAAGTCTAATGAAGAGACTGTACGCTTGTGTGCCCTCTTCTGGAATACATTTGTGCGGTGTAGGATCCGTGTCAGATATGATTGATGGAGGACACTGAACTTTTTCTAAGAATGGCAGCTCGTTTTGTGTCATCACGAAATAGGAGAGTGAATGCCATGGACATAAGTCAATTGCGGTGGCAATCATTAAAACAAAGAAGTTCTTTGCTGCGGCAGGATCCTATCGTTAAAAATTTCAGTAGTACACTTTCTCCTCGGAAGGGTGAAAATATTACAAGCTGCGACATCGTCGTGAAAAAACACAGTGACCCGTATATTAAATAAGTTTCCTTTAATGAAAATATGTTGTTGGCGCCCACGTACAAGAGAGAAATGATAATAATATAAAGTAAGAGAAATCAAACAGGGACATCAAAGTGTTCATTTCTTCCGCACGCTGTTGCAGAGCGGAAAGGTGGAGAAGTAGCGCGAAGATGGTTCGATGAAACATCTGCGATGCACTTTAATGTGAATTGCAGGGTAACCACGTCGATGCAAATGGAGATGTAAATATACAGAAATAAAAATTTATGCACTTTATAAAAAGCAGGAAATGACTACAATATAAATGAGAAATTGAATCACTTCATCCATATACACTACTGGCCATTAAAATTGCTACACCAAGAAGAAATGCAGACGATAAATGGGTATTCATTGGACAAATATATTATACTGGAACTGAAACGTGATTTGGGTGCATAGATCCTGAGAAATCAGTACCCAGAACAACCACCTCTGGCCATAATAACGGCCTTGATGCGCTTTGGTCATTGAGTCAAACAGAGCTTGGATGGCGTGTACAGGTACAGCTGCCCATGCAGCTTCAACACGATACCACAGTTCATCAAGAGTAGTGACTGGCGTATTGTGACGAGCCAGTTGCTCGGCCACCATTGACCAGACGTTTTCAGTTGGTGAGAGATCTGGAGGATGTGCTGGCCAGGGCAGCAGTCGAACATTTTCTGTATCCAGAAATGCCCGTATAGGACCTGCAACATGGGATTGTGCATTATCCTGCTGAAATGTAGGGTTTCGCAGGGAACGAATGAAGGGTAGAGCCACCAGTCGTAACACATCATAAATGTGACGTCCACTGTTCGAAGTGCCCTCAATGCGAAAAAGAGGTAACCGCGACGTGAAACCATTTGCACCCCATACCATCACGTAGGGTGATACGCCAGTATGACGATGACGAATACACGCTTCAAATGTGCGTTCACCGCGCTGTCGCCAAACACGGATGCGACCGTCACGATGCTGTAAACAGAACCTGGATTCATCCGAAAAAAGACGTTTTGCAATTCGTACACCCAAGTTTTTCGTTTAGTACACCATCGCAGGCGATCTTGTCTGTGATGCAGCGTCAAGGGTAACCACAGCCATGGTCTCCGAGCTGATACTCCGTGCTGCTGCAAACGTAGTCGTACTGTTCGTGCAGATGGTTGTTGTCTTGCAAACGTCCCCATCTGTTCACTCAGGGATCGAGACGTAGCTGCACCATCCGTTACAGCCATGCGGATAAGATACCTGCCATCTCGACTGCTAGTGATACGAGGCCGTTGGGATCCAGCACGGCGTTCCGTATTACCCTCCGGAACCCACCAATTCCATATTCTGCTAACAGTCATCGGATCTCGACTAACGCGAGCAGCAACGTCGCGATGCGATAAACCGCACTCGCGATAGGCTACAATCCGACGTTTATCAAAGTCGGAAACGTGAGGGTACGCATTTCTCCTCCTTACACGATGCGTCACAACAACGTTTCACCAGGCAACGCCGGTCAGCTGCTGTTTGTGTATGAGAAATCGGTTGGAAACTTGCCTGATGTCAGCACGTTGTCGGTGTCGCCACCGGCGCCAACCTTGTGTGAATGCCCTGAAAAGCTAATCATTTGAATATCACAGCATCTTCTTATTGTCTGTTAAATTTCGTGTCTGTAGCACGTAATCTTCGTAGTGTAGCAATTTTGATGTGCAGTAGTGTAAGAACCAGAATGTAAGCATTCGTAGGAATATAAAGTAGAACGATTACATAGGCTGAGTCGTATATGCAAGGCAGGTGGCAGACAAGACATACGTGGAAAGATCATTTGTGTGACACATGCAAGTTCGGTTTATGGCACAAGTGGCCGCTCGGGGCCCCGAGCTGAAAGGGGCGCTACAGTGTGTAGCATAATTAACAGCGAAGGCAAACCGTTTCTACAGTCGTTACATTTGTTTTTTTTTTTAAGCAACAGGAACTAATGTATGGGGGCGGAATGGAAAGGGGACGGCAAGTGATACGTCGCTTGTGGGAAATAATGAAAAGGGGAAAGGGGAGGGGGGGCATTGAGGTTGCTTGTGTGGAGAAACGTTTTCGAAGCGGCCGTCGACCCATAGTTCAACAGTACTCGAATTTGTGAGACTCGTACCAAATAGGACTAACAGTGGATACCGAGCGGGTACGAATTGTGACAAGTGTTTTTTTTTTTTTTTTTTTTTTTTTTTTTTTAAATAAATCGAAGTGGCAGACCGTCACTTAGATGGTGAGAAACATGACACTGCCACACGCTAGAAGACAGACACAAACTATTCTGTGAAGTATTCCTTCCAAAGTTTCTACAACCACTATCTGGGGTCATGCTATAGGCCCTTACGTATGTTTCGCGTAGCGACTGCGAAGAGTAGACTAATTACATCGCGCCCAGAGGGTACAAACAGTTCTTCTTCACGTGCTCCATACGTGAACGGAACGGGAGAAGACCTTAATACGTGGTTCAATGAAATTGCACGTGACATGCAGTCCTGCTGTTCGCAGAATAGAGATGCAGGAGTCGCGAGGCGCTGCGAGCAGCAGAGGAATGTGTGACGAAGCGCCGTTTCGGGACCGCGGGAGTCTGTGGTGCCCAAGGCCGGGCCGTGCTTACGTAACCGCGGCTTGCCTAACACTTCATTGAGGCCGCCGCTGCCGTTCCTTCCGCGCAGGACCCGGCAAAGCGCCGTCTCTACCTCCGTACCGCACCAGCCGCTGACCGTCTAGCTGTCACTGGCGCGCGAGTTAAAGAGCGTGAGCAGCAAAACGGGAGACGGCGCCGCCGTTGTCGAGCTATTCCTGCAACGCGCGTCCGATGCAGCTCTGCAGTGTCGCCTAGTAAATGCGGTACGAACTTACGGACTACCCGACCAAATTGTGACTATACACAGGACTTCCTATCAGACGCATCTATATTCTGCGAGCCTCCTTAATGGTGTGTGTGTATGTGTGTATGTGTGTGTGTGTGTGTGTGTTAGCAATTGCGTTCGCTAATAATATTAATAAAGGTAGTTTCAGGAGTACCTTACGCCACTGAAGTGTGATAGTGCCAACGCGGTTTATGACGAGTATAAATGCTCTGATACACAACGTCGGAAGCTCCACAACGTTATTCACAGATGATGCTGTTGTCTGTAAGAAGGTAGCAGCGGCAGAAGACCGTAGCGATTTTCAGGAAGACGTTCAAAAGGATCGACGGTTTCTGTAGGGACTGGTGGTTTAACCTGGGACTAAATAAACGCAACATAATGCGCATACACAAGAGAAGGTATGCAGTACTGTACGTTACTAGAAACAGTAACTACCGTAAAATACCTACGAGTAACCATCTGGAGCGAAGTAAGGTGGAGTAACCACATAAAAGAAATTGTACGAAAAGTTCATGCCAGCCTGAGCTTCATAAGAAGTATCTGAATGAGCTAATCTGTACCCTGGTAAAGGAAGCCTCTGACTTGTCAAATTATTTAAGTGGTGCTCCGATATACCAATAATTTCAGAGTCAACATCTATTAGCAGTTCACAAACTTTTCTGTAATACCAACTTTTATGAAATATGCTGATTCCTTCTCTGCTTGGAAATATTACATCCACAGAAGGTGAGCCCTTAGTTACAGGGACTTGCTTTAAGCAGGTATACCTATCAGCTGACTTCAGTCTAAAAAAGCTGCAACTCTAACACCAGCTACTACAGGAATTTTTCCATCAGTGATACCACCACCACCACCACCACGACCCACTACACTGTCGCCTACAAGCTTTTCCAGCCGCCCCCCTTCCCATACTTATTGAAGTGCAGGCCATGCCTAGTGCATCCTGATCTACTGATAGATTGTTTCACTATCCTTGCGGGTTAGGACTAATAAGAGATACACAAGATCCAACGAGGAGTGGCGTATTTCGTCACGCGGTTGTTTACTATGAGGCAGTTACGAAGATGCCAAACTAACTCCAGTCGCAGACCGCACGAGACAGCAGTGGTGCATCCCGTTTAGGTTTACAATTGAAATTCTGAGAGCGCGTGTTCCGAGAAGACTCGGACAACATATTACTTGCTCCCACATACTTCTTGCGAAATGAACACAACAAGAAAATTCTACATATCGGGGCTAATATAGAGGTTAACCGTCGATCATTCCTCCCACGCGCCGTTCGTGAATGACGGAAAGGGGGGGGGGGGGGAGAATGGGTCGGTCAGTGGTACTAGAAGTACCCTCTGCCACACACCGTCATTTGGCTTGCGGAGTACAGATGTACGGCTCACCGCCTTGGTGCAGTTCTCTCAGTTGGGAGCCCGGAACTGAGCTACGATATAGCAAGTGCTCTCTGACCTCTGATGGGCCGTCGCTGTGCGCTGACGTCACGCTACGTCACGTCCTCTTTCGGCGGCCGTGAATCACCGGGACTCGGCGAGCGATCGGCAGCTCTTAAACGCGGCCGCTGACTCAGGCGGCAGTGTTTTGTCTCCGCAGTGCAGCCACCACTGCGGCTGAAGCTGGCGGCGCTCCACAGACCCACCAGCGCTTATGTCACGTTTCGTTTGCAGCCCAGGATCATTTGCTCCGTGGGCGGGTCGCTTTACTGCCGACGACACGCATTCCGTACCGCGACCAGTCATCTCCCAAAGCGACTCCGCGGCATCAGAGCACTGTTTGTGAGAACGTATCAGTTACCAGCTAACACCTCCATTAGAGCTTCACCACGTATATGCTCTGCAAAACGCTGAAGTGAGAGGCGTGGTGTACTTCATAGGGTAGCACGTGTTAGCGTTTCATCTCGTTCGAATTCTGAGTTCATCTCGTTCGAATTCTGAGTGGGAGCGACTGCTTAAATACCAAGCTGTAACTAATCTCTTGTTCGCAGCGCTAAAGCACGTTTCTACAGCTCTCACTCAACCTGCTTAGTCCTGAGCCTAGATTTTATGATTGAAAAGATTATATTGGTGGTCAATGCGTTGTTCTAGCACTACACAAGACTAAAATACTAAAGTTAAAATATAGCGCGACACATTAATATTTTAGGACGTGTAGCATATGCCCTACTCCGTCAGACCAAAACGTTGCGAAGCGATTAATAAATAGTTACTGTGGTTGTTTTAATGCGTCAGGTATTGTAAATAGCCCCCTCCCCCCCACGTGCATACACACTTTAATAAAACGCACAGTACTTTAGTAAAACAGTGTGAAACTGTCAGAAAATTTCGTCTTTGGGCTGTTCTCCCCCCCCTCACGTGGAACGTTGGTTCGAAAACAGGTTATGTTTACAAGACAATAGTCCGTCATGTGAATTCCTGCACTTAAGTCGTGGGTTTCTATTGATAAGACAGTGTGGGCCGGCCGTGGCGGCCGAGCAGTTCTAGGCGCTTCAGTCTGGAACCGCACGACTGCTACGATCGCAAGTTCGAATCCTGCCTCGGGTATGGATGTGTGTGATTTCCTTATGTTCGTTAGGTTTAAGTAGTTCTTCAAGTTCTAGGGGACTGATGACCTCAGAAGTGAACTTCCATAGTGCTCAGAGCCATTTGAACTATTTGATAACACAATCTCATCACCCATGACTATAGTTTTCGAGGAAAGAAACGACCGCGTTTTTCATTTCAGACAAGTTGTGGGTATCGTCCACGAGTCATTGGCTTTGTTGTAGAGTCAAAGTGCGCGGAACAAAATTTAGACACACTTTCCTGTTCTTCAAAACAACCTGCAAAATGTAGGTTTGGAGAAGTTCCTCCATTGCGATTTGTGGCGTAACAAGATGGACTCGCTACGCCCACACGTACACCGCTTAACGCTGCCCGCTCACTAGTGATTGGTCGATCGCACATCTGTTGTCAACAGCTGTTAGTTCAAGGTGCATACGCAGCTACTACAGTGACGCCTTCTATATGGAAGGAATAAAATCAGTCTCAGAACTTTCTGGACGGCCGTTTTATGCTACATGATGACTCAAATACGTTTTTAATCTTAGCAATAAAATATTTTGAAGGTATGCTTATAACTGAAACGTATAAACATACATTCTTACGACGAAAAGAAGACGCACCACGAATGAATTATGCAAATGGGACGGAAATCGGTAGATGTGATGTACAAAACAGACAAACAAATAATTTCAGAAAAATGGGATCATTCTTTCAAGAGCGAGAGCATCACAAATTGAGCAAGTCAATAACGTGTTGCTCCACCTCTGTTCCTCTGGAAGCAGTCACTCGGCTTGACATTGATTGACTGAGTTGCTGAATGTTCACCTCACGGATATGGTGCCATATTCTGTCCTAGTGACGCGTTAGATCGTCAAAACCCCGAGCTGGTTGGAGGGATGTGGTCATAATGATCCAAACCTTCATAATAGGGGAGATATTCAGCAACTTTGCTGGGCAAGGTAGGGTTTGTCAAGCACGAAGACAACCTGTAGAAACTCTCCGAGTGTCCGGTCAGGCATTATCGTGATGAAAGGTAAGCCCGGGATGACTTGCCACAGGGGCAGCAAAACTAGGCGTATAATATTGCCGACGTATCGCTGTGTTGTGTGTTGCGGATGACAAGCAAAGAGGTTCTGTTATGAAATGAAGTAGCGCCCTAGACCATCACTCCTCGTTGCGGGCAATATGGCGACGGTAGTCCGGTTTGTAAGGTAACAGGGGATGATACGGAGCTCTTGTAGTAGTTCATAATTTAAATTTAAATCACTGCAGCAGAGATAATATGCTGGGCAAAACAGACCGGAAAATACTTGTGTTGTGTTTTGATGGGCGTTGTATTTCCGTTGCATAGTGTTTTGATTTTCTATTAATTGCAACGAATTATAAAAGTGTGGTGATAAATGCGTAAAATTATATAATGTATATAGATTTAAGTATTTAAATATTATAAAATATTGTAAACGAATTGTGGCCATGTGGATATGAGCGGGAAAATCGGGTCTTTGTTCGTTGTCCCTTGTGGTGGCAAGTTGGGAGCGGCAAAGTGCCGCGAGTGCAAGCATGGACGCCAGTGTATGCGAAGGAACAAAGTGAAAGTGTGTGGGTGTGAGACAAACAGTGTAAGAATTGCACCGATTATTATTTATACAGATCGGATTTATTTGTGAACTTAAAAATGCATGGCCAAAAAGTTAAAGTGTTTCTTTCGAATAAATAAGTTGCAATCTGAACGTGTATAGTTCAATTCACTGCTGTTCAAGAGCTAGCCAATATCTGACTCAATAATAGGGGCGCAAATGCAACCGTTTACTACCAACCCCTTTTGCACATGAGGCACGTGAGAAATAGGTAGTGAACTAGCCCGAGTTCAGTTGCAGGGCCGGTCGGAGTGGCCGAGCGGTTCTAGGCGCTACAGTCTGGAACCGCGTGACCGCTGCGGTCGCAGGTACGAATCCTGCCTCGGGCACGGATGTGTGTGATGTCCCTAGGTTAGTTAGGTTTAAGTAGTTCTACGTTCTAGAGGACTGATGACCTCAGATGTTAAGTCCCATAGTGCGCAGAGCCATTTAAACTTTTTTTTTTCTTTTTTCTTCTTTTAATTGCAGGTTGATATCCCACCGCTGTCCGCGGCGTTTCTCTAGTAGTCATTGCAGCTCAAATCGGAGCTGGACGCATCAGTCAAGACAATTCAGCTCCATTCAGTGAGATTCCAGGCCGAATATGCCCGATACCACTGCGAACGGAGATTGTTGGTGTACAGAGGTCAATGGTAGTCGGCGCATGGGGAGCTGTGAGCTCAGCCCCCTTTCTGTGAGCCGTGTTAATGGTCCTTGTGATCAATGAAGCATCAGTTGCACGTCGGTTCGATGATGATGATGAGTCCGGGGTTATGAGTGCCTCTCCGGCGATTGCTCTCTGTCAACTGCTTCCATCTTTGATGCTGTGTGCGGCCACAATTCACTTACTTCCGTCAACATCGTCGAATAGCGGCATTGCTCCTGTTCAAATTTCGAGAGATTCCCCGACTATTCCAACCGGTTACTTTGACCCCCAACTACGCGTCCCCTCTCAAATGCTGGCGTCTGCGTATGATGTCCACACGCCAGTCGGCGGTTACTGTCTGACAAATTCCGAAATGCTTTATGCCCTGGTATCGAAGTATCACATGTTTGCTATTCTTGCTAGCTGCACAGTGAAACTGCGCTTCAGCGTCACACATTCACCCATCGGATGAGAAAGTTTTGAATGTTTGCATTTTCCGTCGATACCTCTGGGAATATCAGTGTGTGAACAATTTGTGTGAATATACAGTCAGAAATTTTTTCATAATTCTAGTACTGTTCATGGTATTGCAAAAAAAACATATTTTGCATTTAGTGCACCGCGCAAATGTGAAGCTCTTGCATTCAGGCAATCTACAATTTAAACTACTTTTACAATTTTTACTCACTTCCCGTATGTGCAAGGTATGGAGCGTACTTGGTGGTGGTGGCACAAGATTTGGTGTTCCTGTGCGCTTCATCTTTGGAAGTGCATCATGTCATCACAGACTGAGCGAGGTGGCGCAGTGGCTAGCACACTGGACTCGCATTCGGGAGGACGACGGTTCAATCCCGCGTCCGGCCATCCTGATTTCCCTAAATCGCTCCAGGCAAGTGCCGGGATGGTCCCTTTGAAAGGGCACGGCCGACTTCCTTCCTCGTCCTTCCCTACTCCGCTTGGACCGATGACCTCGCTGTCTGGTCTCCTCCCCCAAACGACCCAACCCAACCCATGTCATCACATTCCTCCTTCATCACCACCACCACCACCACCTCCTCCAGGCTCTTCTTCCTTTTGCATTCTCGCTTTCTAATGTAAAAATCTAGGTCTTCGCTGAATGTAAACACAGTGCTGTACTCCGGTGATGAAATAAAGTGTAGCGTATATTGAAATTTTATTACATATTATTAACACAGTCTAACTCCAAATTAATAAAAACAAACAGAAATTGCCTTTATTTCTGGAAGCCATTCTCACACTGCTATAAACAGTCTTCTTCAAGTCGTTGCTGCTACACAGTGGTAACATGAAGAAAGACAACAGATGATGAAGAGAAAGCACACGATGAGAAACATATGCTACATTCAGGCACAGTGTGTTTAGCCCTGAAACAGAATAAAAAAATAAATGTAGCGTATATGCTGCATAAGGACTGAGAAGGTTAACACTGGATCTTGAAACTTCGGGAGTAGTCTGTCAAGGGCTCATGAGCGTCTCTGTTCAAAGCTCTAACCAATTCACTCAGCATTTCCGTGACGCCTTTACCTGACTCAAATCAATCTTTGTGCTACTTCTCTGCGTATACGTGCAGAATCTTACTTGGTATGGGTCCCACACAGTTCGGCGATATTACAAGATGAGATACGCGTATTATTTGTAAGGAGACTCATTTGTGGGCTGACTGCGTCTTCCTAATATTCCACCAAGGGGCCCAAGTTTGTCCAGAGCTTTACCTCAGACTGGGCCCATGTGATCTTTCCACATCATATCCCCACATACTGTGACACGTAGATATGTGTGTGAGTAGACTCACCCTAACTGTGACTCACTGATATTGTGACCATAGGATGCCACTTTATTGCATTTTGTGTAATCTACAATTTTACATTTCCATACATGGAAAGGGAGTTGGCTATCTTTGCAGCATTTTAGACACCTTAAAATGGTTCAAATGGCTCTGAGCACTATGGGACTTAACATCTATGGTCATCAGTCCCCTAGAACTTAGAACTACTTAAACCTAACCAACCTAAGGACATCACACAACACTTAAACACCTTATCTTGATCGCATATTTGTGCAGATTTTCTCAGATACTACTCCATTATAGAACACTGGATGTAACATAACCTTCCTGCCACTGGTTTATCAGTACACATGTCACATAACCCTGATGTATATGACACTTTGCTTAAAAAAACTGTTTTCTGTTATAAGTCGGGTTCATTTTATTTACATACATAACACATACTAGCGCTGTTTCCGGTGCAAACAAAAACGAGCAATCCGACATCCTCTTGCGGTTGTACGGTTAACTGCACCTAGCTTAACCTCAGATAAAGAATTAAATCTATTATTAAAATGTTAAAAGATAAACCATAGTTTGTGAATAAAGCCGTCTTGATTGGTTAACATATGTGTTTGTTTATTACGTGGTTTCGGCTACTGCGTATCAAGAGCGAAGCTTAAAACCTGTAAAATGAACGTTCATTATCAGTTTCAGTGGTAGCTGTGTTTACGTGTGGGGCTTCAGGTTCTGTGTTTTGATCTGATCATGACAGCAATCGAAGACGTTATAAACAGAGTAACATATTTAAGAATTTTGATTGTTTTATTCGCAAAATATGCACAATGATTGCAGTCTCATTCAGGAAATCTATTTGTGTTAAGATAAATAATTGGTTGGCTGACGTTCGAAGAAAGAAAACTCCCGGGTTTTTATACAGAACTCTTTATTAAGTCAAGAAATAATGAGTCAGTGATACAGAAAGGGAGCACAGATGATGTGAGCAACTGCTCGTCCATCACTCTTTTGTCAGTGGCTCACAAGATTTTAAGAAACATTTTTATTAATCACCATGAAGAAACATTACACTTAAAGCAGTAAAGAGAACAAGATGACTTTATTCGCTTCAGCCTACGTACTCTGTTGTCAAGTCTTGGTCTCCCTTCACAATTTTCCCTCCCTCCCTCTTCCCCTCTCCCCTCCACTCCTCATCCCGTATTTCATATTTTCCTTCATTACCAAACTGACGATTGTTTGATGCCTCAGGATATGTCTTGTAATGCAGTCCCTTCTCTCTGTCATGTTTTGCCCTAAATTTCTTTCCTCCCCAATTCCATTAAGTACCTCTTCATATGATATCCTATCTACTTATCTAATCTTCGGCATTATTCTTTAACACCACATTTGAAAAGCTTCTTTTCTTGTCTGAACTCGCTCAAGTAATGCTACATTCCCGACAAACGCATTCAGAAAAGACTTGCCAGCACTTAAATTTATATTAGGTGTTAAAATGCTTCTCCTACCTTAATCTCTAGAGGGAAGTTGCGTGCCAGTACCGCTTTCTTTCTCCCCCTGAGCGACGTGAATACTAAGGAGGGGTAAAACCTCCGCTTAAAACCCATATGGGTATTCCGGTTCTGAACTACTGGCATTATTCGGTATTTTTTGTTTCGGTTATAACAGGTATTTTTTATTTTTCTAATAACCGAGTAAATGAAGCTAAAGATAAATTAGCCACAGCAGCAGTGCTAAAATTTTTCGATCTCCATTGGCGTTTTTGAAAAGGGAATAATTATTATTCGTAAAATTGTCATTAGTTTGAAATATTGTGTTGGTATAGCAAATGGGAAAAGTAATCAGTGCGGTTTTAATAACAATGTCGAGCGAAACTATTAACAAAGAAAGACATGCCATAAGAATCGGCACAGCGTCGCTGAGATAATATTGTCCTCGTTGCCGTGTGTCGTATTTTAAGGTAAGCGTATACGCGCAGTGTGCAAGACTCGCCCTCACCTGATGTGTACAGTAGTTTCTCGCTGTCGTCGCCGAACATTCGTTGTGTTACCGAATGGCATCAATCCTAGTCTGCAAATATTTTTGCGAAGTGACGTAGCAGTGAAGTACAGTGCTACATTGTCTTTAAAAGATAAGAGATTTGTCTGCCATTTCTCTGAAATAACAACAGGTGAAGGAAATTATGGTACCAGTAATAAACTGACAAGAATTCATTCATAGTATACAATAATAATAGAAAATAGGTGATACGCTGCCTGTTTCTATATAGTACGCTATTATCCCCTTGTAGCCCTTGAAGACGGACAAATTAACACTAAACTCAGAGTTCTTCGACCTCTGTTTGCACCCTTTAGCAATCAATCATTATTCGTAATGCCCAAATAGTTATATGATCTTCGATTCCAACTATTTCTGATCAGTTTTTCAAAAAATTAGAATCAATGGGAGAACACAGATATTTTTTTTTACTCAAGCAGTTATATCTTTTCGAGGAAAGCAGCGAACGGTAGACGGACTAAGATTCCTTTTATTTCCTTATTTAATTTAATATTCCTATTCTATGTCTGTAGAAACTGAGAGTCAAACTTTTTGAATCTTGTTCGATTTCTACGTCTCTTACAGGAAATAATAGGAATAAAAATCGAAAATTGGTTATTTCAGAAACCGGTTTTAACAGGCACGTTAAAATGGTGTGGGGAAAAAACGATGTAACCGAAAAGTGGCTGTTGCAGCGATAGCCGCCATCCCTCGCGTATACATGAGCAGGCGAGGCAGCTGCTGCTTACGATAGCGTCTTCTGCGCGGAAGAGAGTACCTCCACATGGTCCCAGGTGGTCTTATCTCCTACACGTAATCCAAAGCCTTCTCATTGCTGATAACAGCCGAAAGAGCGCAGACGTGCTTATCGTCACCAACAGCGATAACTCCAGTTCTAATAGTCGCTGCTCCACTGACCTTCGAATGTTACCGAGGAAGGAAGTTAAGGTGATTAGGGTTTCCCGTCGACGAAGCGGTCATCAGGGACGGAGCATAAGCTTGCACTGAAGGAGGACGGGTAAAGAAATGGAAGCTATGCTAATATTCGCCTTAAACGCCTTACGACAACGTAAATCTGGTAGCCAGACCCGTTGTAGAAACCACGTAAATCCGTAGTTTGCGAAATGTAGTGAAATGTTGGCCAGATGGCACATATCAGATTCTTCCCTTTATAACACTTTTATTGGAACACGTCTTGCATAACCGATGCACGGCGGCGTGGCTGCTCACTTCTAAACATAGACTAGACATCTGTCTTAATAAACGCTTAACGCGGTTAATGGTGCACTGTCTCCGTTGCCTAATGCATGTCTAACGCCTACCAGAGGCAACAAAGATTTCATTTTCAATATTTCATATAAATATTGACCGCGTTAAAAAAATTTAAACTGCTGTGATGAACTACTGATTAAGAGGTATAATCTTACGCTAAGTCTTCTAACACAGAAAGGCAAGAATTACAGTTTCAAAAAGTGTACTCAGCGTGTAAATTACCCACACTACATTTATCCAGTATTTGAGAATGAGCACATAGCGGCTACCAACAAAGCCTTTATGAAACTTTTTCTCCATGACAACTGCCAGAAAATAATTAAACGAAAAGATTTTTTCCTCTACAACATTTTCGCTGTTTTTGCTGTAAAGCGCCAGATATGACGTTTTAACTTATTGCTTCTTTGGAACTAACTCTATTCGCAACACATTTTGCAGACAGCACATGCATATACCACTGACTGTATCTGCAAAATCATATGATTGTACGTATCTTATTTTAGGAGATATGATGTTCTATACATGAGAGTTAAATTCTTTAAAATCTCAGAGGTTGGGGTCAGGTTACGGGAAGTGAACAATTTTGCCGAGAAGTCTTTTTTGAACTCACCAGTTTTTCGTTGTTCCATAAGCATCACACAGTGAGCTGACGAAAGTGGGGGGATAACTCCTAATATCATGTCATGCAGCAACTCTACGTGGCATGAACTTAGCTATCCATTATGGACTGTGGGACAACAGCTGGCATGTATTTCTCGATGTAATAATTTACCAACAGCTGTATGTACTGTAGAAATTTATTTTATGAACTTCTTATATGCTACCAGTTTCGGCGTTACAGTGATGTCATCAGCAGCCCCACACATCATAGTCGTGGCTCTTGGTGGCGTGGCCACCAAGAGCTGTTGCATAGCGATTTGATTCACTGATCCAGTTATATGGCTCCTTCCGTGTATAGCGATTTTACGACTATGACGTGTGGGGCCTGACGATCCCATCAATGTAACGCCAAACTGGTAGCATATAAGTAGTTCATAAAATAAATTTAGACAGTTAATACGACTGTTGGTAAATTACTGCATCAAGACGAACTCAACTAGGTCGCTGGAAGGCCCTGCATATGCACTGACCCATGCCGCCTCTACAGCCGATGGTAGTTGGAAAAGCGTTGCAGGTGCAGGATTTTGTGGAGGAACTGGCCTCTCGATTGTGGCCTATAAAACTAAGACGGATTTCGTGTCGGGCGATCTGGGCGGCCAAATCGTTCTCTCGAATTGTCCAAAATGTTATTCAAACCAATCGCGAACAATTGTGGTCGGTGACATGACCGCGTTGTTTGGGAACTTGCAGTACAGGTATGGCTGCAAATGGTCTCCAAGTAGCCGTACATAACCATTTCCAGACAACGATCGGTTGAGATGAACCAGAGTGTAGTCCATTCAATGTAAACACAGCCCACACCATTATGGGGCCACCCACCAGCTTGCACGGTGCCTTGTTGACAACTTTGGTCCATGGCTTCGTGGGGTCTGCAACACACACACACACACACACACACACACACACACACACACACACACACACACACACACACACACACACACACTACCATAATCTTTTATCAATATAAATTGGGACTCATCTGAACAGCCCACCGTTTCCCAGTCGTCTATGGTGCAACCGATATCCAACCGAATAGGTACGAGCCCAGGAGAGGCGTTGCAGGCGATTTCGTGCTGTTGGTAAAGGCACTCGCGTCAGGTAATGCCTGAAATTTGGTATTCTCGGCACGCTCTTGATCTATAAATACTGAATTCCCCAATGATTTCCGAAAGGAATGTTCCATGCGTCTAGCTCGAACTACCACTCCCCGTTAGTCTCTTGATGACTGCTGTACTACTGTAATCACTTCGGAAACCATGACCTAAGTGACAGCTCCGCCAATGCACTGTCCCTTTATACCTTGTGTACGCGGTACTGACGCCATCTGTATATGTCAGTCCCATAAGTTTCGTCACCTCAGTATACGCTTGCAAACTACAAATGCGTCTGCTTTGCTCAACGACAGTGAAAGAAGTGCCACATTCAGATTTTTATCACTTGTTTCCTCAGAGAAAACTAGCGACTACAATTTTCCTGAATATAGATTACGCATATGTCTAACTTTTAAATTCTACTAAAAATGAAAATGACAATAAAAACCACGCGATTCCTGCGCTGAGTGGAGAGCTGTATGAGATGTCACATAGTTTCAGTCACGGATAGTGTGCGGTGAAGAATGACTAAGAGGTATTAATTGACTAATTTTAACACATAATCTCTACTGGACAGACACGTGGGTAGCTGATTTATTGCGCCTTATACGCTAACGATAAGGCAGCAGTTTTTCTTGATAACGAGCTGTCCCCTGTTCGAAACAACAGTGATGTAGAAAAGGTTGTGAGATTTCATATTTTTGTCAAGAGTCCTGCGTCAATTGCTGGGTTCGTTAATCTAATGTCAGATTTACTAACCATTTTTTTTTAGTCGGTGAGAAAACCAATCACAGCATCTGAGTTGTACATGTACAACTCTGCCTGTGTCATTTTCTCTTGTTTCTCATGTTTTCTTTTTTTTAAAAAAAGAAATTTTGAGATCCTTATATAGAAGTGTCGAAAAACTTTTACTTGTTCCGATTCGGCCGGACAAATGTGCCGCGCGGGGTATCCGCGAGGTTTGACGTAACTTGCCACGGTTCACGCGGCTGCCCCCGTCGGAGGTTCGAGTCCTCCCTCGGGTATGAGTGTGTGTACTATCCGTAGCGTAAGTTAGATTCATTAGTGTGTAAGCCTAGGAACCGATGACCTCAGCAGTTTGGTCCCTTCGTCCTTACCACAAATTCCCAAAATTCCCGGAAAAAACGTAGCTTTAGCATTTTCCTCAGCTAATTTTCTTTTCATCTGGTATTTTATATAATGCGTATATTAAAGTATTATTGAAGAGTGATGGATGTGTAGCACATGCGTGTAGACATGCACGCTGCCAATCATTATATTTTACGATCCATTTTGATATATTGTTTAGCAAATGTTTTCTGGACAGTCTTTCGAATGTCTAATATGTATGCTTGAGCCATTGTTCTCATAAAAAAAGCTTGCGAGGAAAAAATGGATTCTTGCTAAAGCATGTGGTTCATATTCTGCAACGACGCTGATAATCATGCCGTTGACGGTTCTGAAACCAGTATCAGCATCATTTTACTTTCTTTTTAATTTTACCCATATTTCGCAGCTTCAAACGTGACTGTATTCAATACACTGGAAATGTGATTCAGTGCGTCTTTCCATACCTCCAGTGTCTTGTGGTTTGTGCCCAAAGATACCGCCAATAATACGACATGGTCCTCAGAGCCATGAACCTTCTGCGCTCTGGCCGTCGGAGTTGGTCTCTTCACACACACGACCTCACGTCTGCTAATACCACTGCCCACTTTGTGGCAAGAAACTGTCATTGTTCCGCTACTAATGTGGCGTTCTGGAGAATTCTTCATTGTAAAAACTAGATTCCTGATCACCATTATAAAAATTCGAGTCCTGAGTTGTCCCATATTTCCACTGAACTAAGAACGATATTCATAAAGCAACACCAGAGATATTACAAATTTCGTGAGAGTCGAGATTAGCCCTCTGGAAGGGAACCAATTGTCTTCAATTGTCTGTTGTAGCAAACTGTGGGAGGAAACGTGTTTCATAGATACGTATCATCTGTGTACGTACTGCGTTCCGATCTGCTTTAACTCCCTTACCAGGCTGAAGTTTTGTTCACAGGAAATACCAAACGAGGTACCTGTATCTTTGAAAGAACACACACACACACTGACGAAAAATAAAATCGCAACACCAAAATACAGTTAATGTAGAGTAATGACATTTCGGGAATACATTTGTCTAGGTAAAATATTTTAGTGATTAACGTCGCAAGCGAGCGATAAGGCATTGCAAATGTCAAATGCTGGTAGATTAACAACCGGTGTAACCACCAGATTATTTAATGCAAGCGTGCAGACTTGCATGCACTGTGTTGTGTAGGTGCCGGATGTCAGTTTCTGGGATGGAGTTCCATGTCTGCTGGACTCGGTCGGTCGATACAAAGACGGTTAATGCTTGTCATCTGAGGATGTGTATCTGAGATAGATCTGGTGATCGAGCAGGCCGAGGTAACATTTTGGCACTCTGAAGAGCATGTCGGTTACAACAGCGGTATGTTGGCAAGGGTTACCCTTTTGGAAAACACCCGTTGGAATGTTGTTCAGGAATGGCAGCATAAAATATCGAATCACCAGACTGATGTACAAATCTGCAGTCAGGATGTGTGAGATAACAGAGTGGTCCCGCTGTCATACGAAGTCGCACATCACAGGTGTAGAACCAGTGTGTCTGGCATGCAGACAGGTTGATTGTAGGCTCTCGAGTGGTCTCCTCATAACCAATACAGGGTAGTGAATGGCATCGAGGTAGAATCGGCTTTCATCAGAAAACACAACAGACATCCATGCCGTCCTCCAATGAGCCCTCAGCTCGACACGGCAAATGACAGTGGTTTGGGGGTCAGTGACATTCCTTGGTCAATGGAACTCTTCTATCCCTGACGATTCGTCCAAAGCTACGTTGGACATCGTCGGAGGTGCTCTTGGTTGTGTTGAGTCTTGCCGACTGGCAAGACTCCGACCAGCCAGGAGCACCTCCGACGGAATAGAAGACTTCCATGGACCACTGCGGTAGAACCCGGAAGAACTCTCGGCAGCTGAAACACCCGGTCGTGAAAGCCTTCATTGTATGGTCAGTGGAATGCTTACTACGGGGCATCTGGTCCGCAGCTGTCCTTAAAGTAACAGTTCGTTGTATCACTGTGGTGGCGACTACTGCGGATGCAGTTCGAGACACCAGAGCCATACGCCGAACACGATGGTCTTTTCCCTCGATAGTCCCACGTGTCCATCCGAAGCCATGTTTTCTTGCGGTCGTACATTATCGTGGCAGCAATCACGTACAATGGCTACACTCACTGCAAAGTCTTTCTGTAATATTGCAGAAGGAACATCCAGCTTACTGTAGCTATTTTACACGATCTCTTTCAAACTCAGTGAGTTGTTGATAATGGCGTCTTTATAGCACTGCAGGCATTCTTGACCAGCATCAACTAATCACATCCAATCTCGATGATAAGTAACGCTCACGGCCGTTACAGCGTGTATTTAAAGCAAACCTCATTTCCATCCTCACAGAGGCGCTGCTAGCACCACTCTTATACGACTGGCGCGAAATTTGAACAGACATCATCTTTCAGATCTAGAAGCACGCCTACCAACTTTCGTTTATGTCGCACAATTCCATCTTGCTGTTGCGATTTTTTTTTTCCGTCAATGTACATGCATGGATACATACATACAGATGGATCGATGGATTGATAGGTAGGTAGAGAGAGAGAGAGAGAGAGAGAGAGAGAGAGAGAGAGAGAGAGAGAGAGAGAGACTGTGTTTATTGGGAACGGGGTCGTGACAGTGGAGCCGGTACGAATGGCCCCGGGCTCCACCGCTTTCTACCTCCTGCGGTCTCAGACACGCCCCCACATCACGGTCGCACGACCATATCGCAGCGGTCCGCCTCAGTTCAGCTTACTAGGCTGACTTCCAGATATTCTGCTGCTCTCTTCGCTGTGGAAATCTGTCTCGTAGCTGGGCCGTAGTACTCTTCCGACACATCGGCAAAGCTACAATAAGCGGTCTGCATGATAGGATGGTCTATTTTCTCCACAGTTCCGTGACATTTGGCGTGTAGCCAATTGTTCGTGAACTCAGCCAGCCACGTAACATCACTAATTGCGACGCTTACGCGGAGACAGCACTACGCGTTTCGTTCTTCCAACTTCCGACGCCCTATTTGGTTAAGTCTAACATAAAACATGTTGTTGTTGTGGTCTTCAGTCCTGAGACTGGTTTGATGCAGCTATCCATGCTACTCTATCCTGTACAAGTTTCTTCATCTCCCAGTACCTACTGCAACCTAAATCCTTCTGAATCTGCTTAGTGTATTCATCTCTTGGTCTCCCTCTACGATTTTTACCCTCCACGCTGCCCTCCATTATTAAATTGGTGATACCTTGATGTCTCAAAACATGTCCTACCAACCGATCACTTCTTCTGGTCAAGTTATGCCACAAACTTCTCTTCTCCCCAATCCTATTCAATACTTCCTCATTAGTTATGTGATCTACCCATCTAGTCTTCAGCATTCTTCTGTAGCACCACATTTCGTAAGCTTCTATTCTCTTTTTGTCCAAACTATTTATCGTCCCCATTTCACTTCCTTACATGGCTACACTCCATACAAATACTTTCAGAAAAGACTTCCCGACACTTAAATCTATATCCGATGTTAACAAATTTCTCTTCTTCAGAAACGCTTTCCTTGCCATTGCCAGTCTACATTTTATATCCTCTCTACTTCGACCATCATCAGTTATTTTGCTCCCCAAATAGCAAAACTCCTTTACTACTTCAAGTGTCTCATTTCCTAATCTAATTCCCTCAGCACCACCCGACTTAATTCGACTACATTCCATTATCCTCGTTTTGCTTTTGTTGATGTTCATCTTATATACTCCTCTCAAGACACTGTCCATTCCATTTAACTGCTCTTCCAAGTCCCTTGCTGTCTCTGACAGAATGACAATGTCATCGGCGAACCTCAAAGTTTTTATTTCTTCTCCATGGATTTTAATACCTACTCCGAAACTTTCTTTTGTTTTCATTATTGCTTACTCAATATACAGATTGAATAACATCGGGGAGAGGCTACAACCCTGTCTTACTCCCTTCCCAACCACTGCTTCCCTTTCATGTCCCTCGACTCTTATAACTGCCATCTGGTTTCTGTACATAGCCTTTCGCTCCCTGTATTTTACCCCTGCCACCTTTAGAATTTGAAAGAGAGAGTTCCAGTCAACATTGTCAAAAGCTTTCTCTACGTCTACAAATGCTAGAAACGTAGGTTTGCCTTTCCTTAATCTTTCTTCTAAGATAAGTCGTAAGGTCAGTATTGCCTCACGTGTTCCAGTATTTCTACGGAATCCAAACTGATCTTCCCCGAGGTTGGCTTCTACTAGTTTTTCCATTCGTCTGTAAAGAATTCGTGTTAGTATTTTGCAGCTATGGCTTATTAAACTGCTTGTTTGGTAATTTTCACATCTGTCAACACCTGCTTTCCTTGGGATTAGAATTATTATATTCTTCTTGAAGTCTGAGGGTATTTCGCCTGTCTCATACATATTGCTCACCAGATGGTAGAGTTTTGTCATGACTGGCTCTTCCAAGGCCGTCAGTAGTTCCAATGGAATGTTGTCTGCTCCCGGGGTCTTGTTTCGGCTTAGGTCTTTCAGTGCTCTGTCAAACTCTTCACGCAGTATTGTATCTCCCATTTCGTCTTCATCTACATTCTCTTCCATTTGCAGAATATTGTCCTCAAGTACATCGCCCTTGTGTAGATCCTCTATATACTCCTTCCACCTTTCTGCTTTGCCTTCTTTGCTTAGAACTGGGTTTCCATGTGAGCTCTTGATGTTCATACAAGTGGTTCTCTTATCTCCAAAGGCCTCTTTAATTTTCCTGTAGGCAGTATTTGTCTTACCCCTAGTGAGATAAGCCTCTACATCCTTACATTTGTCCTCTAGCCATCCCTGCTTAGCCATTTTGCACTTCCTCTTGATCTCATTTTTGAGAGGTTTGTATTCCTTTTTGCCTGCTTCATATACTAACTTAACCTGTTGTAGCAGTCTCATTGTTGCTGTTTACTGCTTTGTTACAACATCAGCCAGGCAGATTCAAGGGGCACTGTGAATTCAATATATTGACAATGATGTAAGGTTTTATAGGCGTATCTGTAAATGTTGTCAAAAACAATGCAACTCAGAGCAGATCACTTCTTCTTTAATTTATTTATCAGGTTCCGCGGAACCTCGCGAACCAGAACTAATTTATAAATACAAGAATGAATAAAAAACTGAAAACGAAAGGAAAATTTTGGAAGGGAATACGAATAAATGACACAGAGGATAGTTATGAACTACTGCAAGTTAATTATGTACAGAATAGGAGACTGCCAAACGGAAGATTTCCATCTTGGATTTTATTATTTGGAGTTTATTGCACAATTTTCTACCAGTTCTGCTGGAAGCCCATTAAAAATTAAATCTGCTGAATAGTGCACACTTTTCTGTATAATTCCTAATGAAGTGTTATCGAAGTTCAGATAGTTTTTTCCCTGGCTTTCACTAAAAGAATGTTGCCGTTTATTATGAATGAGCCAATATTGCCGAAGACAAACTCCATGACGGATTGTACTATTGCAGCCATCATAAATTTTCAACCAACGTCAGTATTATCGTATGTTTTTGGCACAGAGTACGGATATCGGTAGACTAATCAAAGCGTACTGCGCACGTTGCGAGCATGAAACAACAAAAATAGCGGAAGACTGCGTACGCTTATATGTTCCACAAATCTTCCTAAAACAGTGGAGAGAATTCAACCAGACTTGGTACACATATACCTTACTGTCGTGTCACACTCGCTATGGGGTTAATAACCACCTGTCCGTCAAAGGGGTGGGGGTGGGGGTGAAAAAGAAGAGTAGCCTGCGACTCGTGACCTCACGGACATCTTTCATCCTGTATTTGAGAATGAGAGCACTTAATACTTGCAACAAACATTACACAAAGATTCAAACTCTTACGAAATAGCCGGCTGGAGTGGCCATGCAGTTCTAGGCTACAGTCTGGAGCCGAGCGACCGCTACGGTCGCAGGTTCGAATCCTGCCTCGGGCATGGATGTGTGTGATTTCCTTAGGTTAGTTAGGTTTAATTAGTTCTAAGCTCTAGGCGACTGATGACCTCAGAAGTTAAGTCGCATAGTGCTCAGAGCCATTTGAACCATTTGAGCATTACGAAATGTTTTCTCGATGACAGTCTATTCAAAATGAAGGAAAAGATGTTTATTGCTTTCTACCTTCCTGCTGTTCGTCGAATAACAGCACCGTATGAGGCATGCGGGAAAATGCTCCTACCGGAGCGCAAAAAAATGCTGATATATTTCTGTTTATTTAAAAGACGCCGACTGAGAAAACGGGCACAAGCTGCATCATTCTACCTTCCTCAGCACCTTTAAAATTTTCCCACAAAACTTTTAGCATCCGAACATGCACTTCATCTCAAACTCAATAAACCACTGCTGTAAGTCACAGTTGCCCTTTCTCACTCGCTCATTCAGCCCTAATTGATTGTCATTATCTCTTCATGGCTTTCCACCTGTCACTGCCTTTCGTCTTACAGCCAAGTCCCCTTCGTTCTGTACTACCACTACCACTACCACCACCACCACTACCACTACTTCATCCACTTTTTCTTTCCCCCTCCCCAGCGCTGTCTCCTTCACTCTTTTTCTGGCACTGTTCTGTCACTCTCCAACTATGTTCCACTGCCACAATATCTATCTATCTATCTATCTATCTATCTATCTATCTCTCTCTCTCTCTCTCTCTCTCTCTCTCTCTCTCTCTCTCTCTCTCTCTCTCTCTCTCTCTCTCTCTCTCTATACACACACACACACACACACACACACACACACACACACACACACACACACACACACACTGCCATTGTCTCCTTCGCTCTTTCTGTAACACACGCACTATCTTCCAGTATTTGGTGGTTTCCCTTCTGCTATTGTCTTCTTCTCTCTCAGTACAAAAATGGAAAATTTTTAAAGTTGCTGAGAAAGGTAAAATTGGGCAGCTGGTAAGCTTTTCAATCACAGTCTTTTAAATAAACAGGAACATTGTCTTTTTTTTCTCGGACAGGATCATTTTTCTGCTCGTTCTTTGCTGCAGCAAGGCATATAACCTCAAAACGGTTTTTAAATGCAAAACATTTTTGCATGTGCTTCAGTACTACAACATTGGGTTCAGAGAGCATAATAGAGATGCTTCATAGTGGGGTTCAGAGATCATAATAGAGATGCTTCATAGCATATTTAGCTGTGCGTATTTTGCGTGTACAAGTAGTAACTTCCAAACTGTGTGTCTTGGAAACAGATAAAGATATCAAGAAAATTCGGGATGTTATGAATATTTCATAAAAGTTTTAGGCATACGTTGTGCGTAGCCATCTTGCAATCCTCGGTGTGATTTCGGTCCGCTTTCGGCTTGTAAAGGCGAAAATATGGTAAAAAAACCTTTTTGGGGGGGGGGGGGCGGGGGAGGAGGGGGTTTCTGAGGAAGCGCCCATGAACTAATTGCGCCGCCATAAGTCCCATCAAGCACACCGTAGACCACATTAAATTCAACGAGAACCACGTGATTTGTTCCATTTACATGTGCAGGAGGAAGTATGTAAATTTCATACTTTGATCCTGTACTGTAAGATAGTGACACTATTGTTGGGTACATAGATGGTCTCTAGGTCAAGGGCTATCCAAAACACTTGACACTACCTTTTTTATCTCCGATAGAACCCGAGGTATGAGCACCTGAAAACCGCATTATTATGCGCATCGTTTTGCGTGCATACCGATTACTTTTAGCTGGCCGCATCTCGTGGGCGTGCGGTAGCGTTCTCGCTTCCCACGTCCGGGTTCGATTCCCGGCGAGGTCAGGGATTTTCTCTGCCTCGTGATGGCTCGGGGTTGTGTGGTGTACTTCGGTTAGTTAGGTTTAAGTAGTTCTAAGTTCTAGGGGACTGATGACCATAGATGTTAAGTCCCATAGTGCTCAGAGACATTTGAACCATTTTGAACTTTCAGCTGATATTCACTCTGATCCGTTAAGGTGGTGAGTACTTATTCTGTGTAAATTTTGTTCAGATGATATTTATCTGCCAGTCTCTGTGTTTCCTTCATAGCTATTAAAACTTTGTGTACTACAAATACTGGACTGCTGTTGTTCTTCCATATTTTAGCTTGCTGATACACATAGTTTACAGTTTACAGTCGCTGCGACTGACAGCTAACGTCAAATGCTAATCCATTGTTTCTTTCTGTTCTAGGTAAGTACCCTCCTGCACTTGCTGATCTACTTTCTGCTCAGCGCAGAAGTCACGAGTCTCCAGATGAGTCTCGCCAAATCCCGTCGACAGCTCGACGAGATGACAAGTAAGACAAAGTATCTACAGACAGAATGCGTACCTTTGAACACGCGCACGAATACAAGAATCTGTCCGACAATGGTCCCTCTTCTGTTTGGTACAAGAATTGACGGACAGTGCCTGAACATCATTTTGGTAAAGCAGCACGATGCTGTTCTCAGTAAAGTTCGTGGAAATCACCTTTGACTATTTAAACATTTCCAAGCGCAGATATGTACAATCCATTTCAGTTGAAGCTTTTGTATGTCCATCCTTTTAGCAGGTTGTCTCTGGGACGACGGCCGTTTAGTATCGTGACAAAAAAAATAAAAACGCCTACAGCCGTCCTTATGATTTTACTTTATTTTGTCGCTATCAGTTGATGGTTGGAGTGCTGAGGCATTAACTGCGAATCCAGAAATGCTGGCAACTGATGGGTAATGAACGAGGATCGTATCAACCTTTACCGCCTCAAAACCATCTGAAGATGACGCAATGAAGCGTCGAAACTGGTAGCGACAAAATAAAATAAAATCATAAGGACGTCTGTATGTGTTTTTATTTTTTGTCACGATTTCAAGTGAAGTCTGCGCCTCGATTCTCGCTTGCAGAAACTTTTTTTATTTTTATTTGGATTCTGTGTTTATTACCAAATCAGGATGTTGGTTACCAAATACTAAACAACACTTTTTAAATAAAAGTAACATATTTTTACTTTCATTAGTAATCACATGAGGCAGCAGTGGCCCAGTAGGTGGAACCCAAGACTCCAGTCCTGGAGATCCCCAAGACTCCAGGCCTGGAGACCCCCAAGTGAACCTGGAATAAGGACGGGAATTTTTCCTCGTTCCTGAATCCGGCATAGGGACGGGAATTTTTCCTCACACCAGTCCCCTGCAGGAAGGACCCAGGTCCAGTGGGCCTGCTGTCATAACGAGTGCGGGGGTGGGCCCGCCACCCTCCCACTCCCAGTGCAGCGGCGAGCGGAAGGCTGCAGTCCGCGTAATAGTCAGGGTAACAGGCCACATACTTTACCTTCACTTTACATTCGCATTGAACGCGAAACATTACTGACAAAATAACATTCTTTGTTACTTCTAGAGACTGGACAGTGTTAGTGATATGGTTTAAATCCGATGGGCGTTCAGTGAGAAATGAAACACACATTTGTCTTCCCTGAAAGCAGGTTCGTTGTGTTCAAGATTCCAGTACGCCATATTATTCCCTACTCTTTTGGCTACAAAACCCTATTTTTCAACATAATCTCCGTTCAATGCGACGGCCTTACGCCACCTTATTGGCAGGGCCTGTATCCCTGCCTGGTACCACTCCACTGGTCGACGTCGGAGCCAAGGTCTTGTTGCTTCAATAACCTCCCCATCGTCCACCTACTGCTTCCCATGGAGTGCGTCCTTCATTGCGCCAAACAGATGGAAGTAAGAAGGTGCTTGATCTGCGCTATAGCGGGTTGGGTTGTTTGAGGGAGGAGACCAGACAGCGAGGTCATCGGATTAGGGAAGGGTGAGGACGGCAGTCGGCCGTACCCTTTCAAAGGAACCATCCCGGCATTTGCCGGGAGCGCTCTAGGGAAATCGCGGAAAACCGAAATCAGGATGGCCGGACGCGGGATTGAACCGTCGTTCTCCCGAACGCGAGTCCAGTGTGCTAACCACTGCGCCACAGCTATAGCGGGAATGAGGAAGAACGTTCCATTGAAGTTTGGTGACAAAGAGATTATCTTATGGGGCAACAGCAACTGTATACGTCTATTTTGTAAAATAAATAAATCGCACAGCAGTTACTTAATCCACAATCTTTGATTGTGCATACAACCGGTTTCGACAAAACTGAAGTTCCATCATTTGGTGTAAACTGTAATAATGAAAATATTCTGTTACACGAGAATGAGAGGTGATCCTCAAGTCTGAAATATTAGATAAGGAACTATGCGGCTAAAATTTCTGTATGAAAAAGAGAACAGGGCGTTACTTACAATTAAAATCACTTATCTGAGGTCATCCTCATGTTTTCATTGAACCAAAGGTTCCAAGGGATAAAAACGGACCTAAAACAACCCGAAAAAATAGACGTCACGACCGGACACCAGAACGTCAAAATGCGATAAAAATGGGAAACTATGTACTGGTAAATAACAGTCGTGAGTACTGACGTCGCACACGACACACAGCGTAGGCGCGGTATGAAACAGACATGAGATTCGTGAGCAGTTTGAACTGGAAAAACTAGAAGTAACAGCAGAAGGGAGGCAAAACCATCACAACATAAATATTGTAGTAACTTCTGGTATCCGGTCGTGATGTCAGTTTTTTTTTTTCAGGATTGTTTTAGGGCCCTTTTTATCCTTCGGACAGGGAACCTTTTGTTTCATAACAACGTTGGGATGAGGATGACCTCATATGGTTAACTGATTTTAATTATAAGTAGCGTCCGTTCTTTCTTTTATTTTAATTTAGAAATATTGGCTGCATAGTTCATAATCTGATATTTTGGACTTCAGGATCCTTTAAAAAAAAAAAAAAATAATAATGGCTCTGAGCACTATGGGACTTGACATCTGAGGTCATCAGTCCCCTAGACTTAGAACTACTTAAACCTAACTAACGTAAGGACATCACACACATCCATGCCCGAGGCAGGATTCGAACCTGCGACCGTAGCGGCAGCGCGGTTCCGGACTGAAGCGCCAAGAACCGCTGGGCCACAACGACCGGCGACCCTTTCCCATTCACACAATATTTTCAGTATTGCAGTTTACAGCATATGACAGAGATTTAAGTGTTCCGAAACCGTCCGTGTACGTAATAAAAGATTGCGTATTAAGCAATTACTTGTGTGAGGCCTTGCGTTGTCATGGAGAAGGAGAACTTCATTTGCATGTTGTGGCGACGAACACGGAAATCGTTTCTTCAGTTCCCTGAAGGCAGTACAGTACACTTTGAGTTAGCCAACTGGTGGACGAGTGTGTCCGCACGTTCTAACGTTGCAGGAGTAACAACTCTGTGCGACTAGCCGGCACACGGGAGATCTGTTTGCACGACATGGTGACGATGATGACAGATGCCTTGCACAACGACTCAACGTGCCTTTGCTCACTGCCAGGTGTCCGCAGACATTCTCAATCGCCTATAAAGATGTGTGATTGTCTGGTTTTCCGCTAAAGGAAACTCAGTGACAGGTCTCTGCCTGGAACTCACCTCAGTTACAGACGCCGTTTTGAAGGCTACGTATGGCGCTTCCACCTATCGGAAGTTCATTAAACTATCCGGGCTGAAGAAGGAATATCCTCCGATGTCCCACAGTAAATTACAGATTTTTCAACCCGAAATTACCGAGGAAAAAAATGTTGCATTACTTAGTGAACGCCCCTAGCTAATGATATAATGGAATAAAGGGATACTACTAAGCCGATTAGCTGACTTCATGAAGGTCTCATAGCGCACTAGCCTTGAGAACTTAATTATAACTAGCAGAAAAATACAAAAAGTGAATGCCAACAGTCATTGGAGGCAACTAGAGAACAGTATGTTCTTATATCCTTTTATTATTACTATTTCAGTTCAATAGTAAAATCACAGACAGGGACAGAGGGATGAAGGCTAGAACAGGTGATCCAGGAAACAGCCTACTGAGGCGCACTTCCACTCCGTTTCATCCTACACTTTTCTTAAAAGAAATTGAATTCGACGAAATGTCGCAAGCACCTTCTAATGCTGCCCGCTAGGTCGTTTACAAATATTGTGAAAAGTAATTCTGCATTTCAAGACATTATAAAATTGATTGGATGCAATTCAACATCTGTTCCTAAACTAACGGATACAGTCCAACCGAACTTGGTGCACGTAGCAATTGCTACCTCGTGGGTAGAAACTTCCTCTCAAAGGGGTACAAGGTGGGGAGGGGGGGGGGGGTGAAAAATAAGCATGTAGCGCAGCGCGTCCAAATACCCCCTTACCAAAGTATTTGAGAAAGAGAGCACTATGCGGCTTTCAGAAAACACTACAGACAATTTCAAACCTTTAAGAATCTTTTCTCATTGACACCCCTCATAGAATGAGGGAATTTTTTTTATCACTTATCAAATTTCCGATGATCATCCAATAAAACTGCCACATCCGGCATGACTTCTTAATTAATTACTTCTTTGTTACTGACCACATTCTCAACACATTTAGCATACGGTATCCACATATAGTTTGGCAGAAACATTCAGAAGTATATCACTGTGTAACACACAGATATGACGTCACAAACACTAAGGTGTGTGAGAAACTACGTTTTCTTAAAACTAAGCACGAATTACTTAGACTATAGTCGTCGGGGGTGGGGGGTGGGGGGGGGGGGTGTTACTGATTACTTAGTATTTGGAAAAATGCACTTTAGTGTTA
Source organism: Schistocerca gregaria (assembly GCF_023897955.1). Classification (NCBI taxonomy): domain Eukaryota; kingdom Metazoa; phylum Arthropoda; class Insecta; order Orthoptera; family Acrididae; genus Schistocerca; species Schistocerca gregaria. The sequence continues at coordinate 132,486,145 of NC_064929.1, forward strand.
AGAACCACCTACATCCCACAGAGATGGGAATGAAAAGCGAGTGACGTTGAAGCATAAACCAGGGATACTTGGAGCAGTTTCAACCAAATCTGTTAGATTCATTTTTATAAAAATATTGTGGGAGTAAGATTCTCCACAGCCATTAGGGGTGGGGGTGTGGATGAGAAAACGGCGAAAAAATGTTCGAAAACGACCTGTTAGTATTTATTTTCTGTATTTAGTGGACTTTCAAAAATATTCAAAGTATGAAATGAAATTTGTGCCTTAGTTGTGCTGTCTCGTGTGTCATCCATGTTGCACGAATGAGCTCTCCAGCGACTCATTCATTTTGTCAAGGTGCTTGAGGATGTAAGATACAGCTACACGAGTGAATACCATAGATAAATTTAGCATCTTTTCTGGAGTCGCATTGTTGAAAACAGCACATGCATGAGTGCAATATACGTCACATATGTATATGTTCAACTTCTCCTAAGTTCCTGGATCGATTTCAACCATTGGTACATATATTACTCACTATTTGGAAAGAGCTACTATGAGGGTAAAGAAATCAGCAAAGTTCCATTGGGGTGGGAGTGATAACGGGGACAGAGAACAGGGGAGAAGAAGCTGGACAGAGAGAGGGGTGGTGATGAGATGGGTAAAGAGGGGATGGGGAGAGAGAGAGAGAGAGAGAGAGAGAGAGAGAGAGAAAGAGAGAGAGAGAGAGAGAGAGAGAGAGCGAGAGAGAGAGCGAGCGCTTACGTCTAGGCTAGTTATTTGTTTACGTTAAGCTGCCATGCTTCAGGGCTCATTGGAGCCCGAACTTATAGCGGCCAGCGCGTGCGTGCTGTTTTTCCCGGCGGTGAGTGTTTCCGCAGTTTATTATGAGCCAAGGACGGCCATTACTGTCGCCTTTTTTCAAGTCTTGTGCGGAGTTATTGCTCGCGCTCGTCAGCTGCTTTAAGAACTGAACACAACCCGCTCTTAGTTCGCTGCCAGGGTCGCCTCCGCGTGTTCTGAACAGCGCGCGACCTCTCGTGGCGCGCTCGTCACAGAAGCGCTCCGAGCGGCGAAGCTAACAGTATTCCCCGCTCGTAAAGTGCTTACAGACACTTCCTCCGACACAAACCAAACTCCGAGAGAACAGGGAAACGAACGTTTTGGCAGTAGTGTGACGAGGCTCTGCTTATGACGTGCTGCACTTATCTGGCTAATGATGCCGCGTGCTTCCTGGTGCGCGCTGCCGAAGATTTGAAACTTCCTGGCAGACTAAAACTGTATAACGGACTGGCACTCGAACCTGGGACCTCTGCCTGTCGCGGGGAAGTGATGTACCAATTTAATTCATCAAGCGCTACTCACGAGTCGTATTCGCAGCTTCTGCTTCATTCTGAAAACAATCCTCCAGGCTGTGGCTTAGCCATGGCTTCCCAATATGCTTCCTTCGAGGGGTACTAGACCCGGAAGGTACGCAGGAGGCCTTCTCTGGGGACTGGAAGGTACGAAATGAGATGCTGGTGGAAGTAGCTGTGAGGTCATCGGCCCATCGGATGGAGAAGGAAGTCGCTCGTGCCATTTCAAAGGAACCATCCCGACCTTTGTCTGGAAAGATTGAGAGAAATCACGGAAAACCTAAATCTGGGTGGCCGGCCACGGGTTCGAACCGTCGTCCTCCCGATTGCGAATCCAGTGTGCCAACCACTTCTCACCTTGCTCGGTTGCGGGTCGTGAGACCACTTACCCGCCAGAGGCAGAGGCCCCGTATTGGAGTATCAGTCCGCCATAGACTTTTAATTAGTCAGGGAGTTTCAAATCAGCGCACATTCCGCTGCAGAGTGCCAAACGTGTTTCCCTACGAGAGAAGATAGGTAAGGGATGCTCTTATTCGAGCATATCATCCAGTGAGTACTACATCAGTGAGTCACAGAATCAGTCAAAATGGGTAAAGCAGACGGTAGACTTCGGTTTATCGGTAGAATACTGGAGAAGTGCAATCAGTCTCCAAAGAAGACTGCTCACAAATACTCCTGCGACCGGTTCTAGAATTTTGCTCAAGTGTGTGGGACCTGAACCAAATAGGAGTAACAGGGGAAACTGAAGGTATATTGTGAAGGGCAGGTTTGTTTGGCCCGCGGGAGAGTGTCACAGAGATGGTGAAAGAATTGAACTGGCAGACTCTTCAAGATAGAGGCGAAACTATTCCGAGAGAGTCTACTTACAAAGTTTCAGGACCGAGTTCAAATGATGACGGTAGGAACGTAGTGCAACCCCTAAGTATCCTCGTGAGGACAAGACTAAATTAATTATAGCAATCACAGACATTTTCCCTCGCTCCGTACGTGAACTGAACGAGCAGGAGCCCAAATAATTAGTACAATGGAACGCACCCTCCGCCATGCACTTCACAGTGGTTTGCAGGTTGTACATGTAGATGCAGAATGTCGGGAAGGTGATTTGAGCTCCCCATTCCTTCGACACAATCCAATTTATAAGCGACTCTCTGTCTCGTATTGCAGCACACGTTTCTTCCGAAATATCTCCACACTTAAAATACACAGTAATTGCCATTGTGTCAGCTATCTTCTCGACAATTTGGCCATCTTTACTCTAGTAATTATCCTTTGATTGGTTCTTATGTCTGAAAACCTGTTTCACACTCCCTAAATACTGTGTGTCGCCAGACGTTTTCCATTTTTCTGTTACTTCCAGGTTCCATTTAACTATTGCAGAAGACTAGTTTATGGACAACTAACCCACTGCTTTATCGCTGCTTCTTGTGGAGAGATTGCGTACATTATTTTTATCTTGCTCGTTGGCGAAACGATTAAGATAACACTGTTGCAAGGTTTCGTAAATCTTGATATTTGTTAGCATTCGCTAGTGGAGCGGTCCAAGAACATTCCTAAGAGCGGCTGTGGGAAAAGTCTTTTCTGACAACATTTGCATGGAGGGTAGCCTTGTACGGAAGTGGAAAGTGGACGGTAAGCAACTCAAACAGGAGCAGAATAGAAACTTTTTAAGTGCCTTTTTAACAAAGTATGAAATGTGGTGGTGCGGAAATGTGCTGAACATCAGGTGGGTATATTAGATAACTAATGAGAAAGTTGAGGCATCATGTGTTTGACACTAGGTGTGTGTGTGTGTGTGTGTGTGTGTGTGTGTGTGTGTGTGTGTGTGTGTGTGTGTGTTCGTGTTCGTGACAGACGCCCCGTCACATCGTTGGTCCGTTAACTCAGTTTTTTTATTACAGAGGGCAGCTAACCCTCTGACCAAACGCGCTGAGCTACCGACCACCTCGACCACAGCGTTAACCTAAGTAACTACGCCATATCTAACATACTCGGTACTGCCCCACCTGGTAAGTGTTTCAGCACCGTTAGTCTTTGTACGTTCGGGAGAGTTGTAATGTTAATAAAAAATCCTCGTTATTATTTATAGTGACACAGTGCAACATTGACGTAGATTACAGCGAAGAGTGACTGATGGTAAAGATCCAACGTCGTACAACAGCCATATGACAAACTAACTTCGAAAGCACAGAGTGCTTCATCACCATTTTAAACGAAATCCGAGTGTAATTGGCGCGCAAAACGAGGACCAACCAAAAACTAGCGCAGACAGAGCAACGCGAGCAGCGTTCATTAAATGGGAAAGTTAAATTTTGCCAAACGAATAACTAAAAATCTCAGTATGTTTTGGTCTTACGTAAAACCGGTAAGCGGATCGAAATCGTGCATTCAGTCCCTTAGCGAGCAACTCACACCGAAACGGAAGAGGGCAACAAGGAGACCTAAGCACTGAATTCAGTATTCCGAAATTGTTTCACTGCGCTTCATGGTGACACTGTTCCTCCTTTCAGCCCTAGCACGAACGCCGACTTTCCATACGACGAATACAATCTTCGGCACTGGCTGTTAAACTACTTCCATTAAATAGTGACTACCGGTTTCACATTAGTAGAGATGCATCTCTAAGTGATAGGTTTTTAAACACTCATGGCGCGGCCAAGTGATTGTTCAAGAGTCAAGTCCCATCGTTCATCAAGATAAAACCAATAGCACGTCAAGATAAAACATATCACCTGAAGATGCATCTCTGCTGATGCGAAAGCCGTAGCGACTTTTTAATAAATGTATTTTAACAGCCAGTGCGGAAGATTTTTTCACCCTGTGGGATAATGGCTGCGGCTGCCGGACCTCTGAAGTAGTAAAATATACATATTGAGATAAGCGATCCCGGAATAATAAACAGCTAAAACTGCCCAGCTGCGGAAAGGGATCTGGACTGAATGACATAGCTTTGAGGCTCTGCAAAGATTATGGGAAAGAACTTGCGCTCACATTGTAGCAGTAGTTTATCAAAGGGAACCACGCGATTGGAAAAAAGCACACGTCATTCCTGGGTCACTGGCTCCTGGTTTCGATTACCGGCCGGGTCGGGGATTTTCTCCTTCCGGGGACTGTAACCTCAAAGTTTTTAAATTTTCTCCGTGGATTTTAATTCCTGCTCCGAATTTTTCTTTGGTTTCTTTTGTTTCCTTTACTGCTTGCTCAATATACAGGTAGAATAACATCGGGAATAGGCTACAACCCTGTCTCACTCCCTTCCCAACCACTGCTTCCCTTCCATGTCCCTCAACTATTATAACTGCCATCTGGTTTCTCTACAAATTGTAAATAGCCTTTCGCTCCCTGTATTTTACCCCTGCCATCTTCAGAATTTGAAAGATAGTGTTTCAGTCAACATTGTCTAAAACTTTCTCTAAGTCTACAAATGCTAGAAACGTAGGTTTGCCCACATAAAGCACTCACAGCTACACAGAACACTATTCTGGCCCGACTGACACGTGCAGCGTATTGAGGGCACTGCTCAGCTGCCGTTCGTCATGAGATACAACAGCGCGAGTTGCAGCCTTGGCTGGTATCTGCATTTATGTCCGAGCATGCAACTATCGCGGCGCTTCCGTATTTTTGTGCAACAACTGCAGATACAGACGCTGAGTGCTGATTTGGGTTGAAGTATTGTTAGGAGGAAAGAAGAAGACGACGGCTGAGAAGTGAGCAGGAAATGACAGACGTCGCCTTGTTGCTGAGGAAGTGGGGCGGCCGGTACTGGCGCGGTCCCCTTACAGTAGACAGCCCGCTTTCTCCGCGCTGCAGCCCGTGGCTGGGTTTCAAGGCGAAGCGCGCTGCTGGAGTGATGGACGCACAGCTGATGATGCGAGCGACTACCGCCCCGTTCTCTGAGCTGGCGTGGCGGTGTCGCGCCGAGTCCAGAGCCCCACTCGCCGTCGCGTCCACAACACGCGTACGCTTTCATGTCGTCCTCACACGTAAAAGCTGAGGTCGAAGTGGAACGGTACTATTTTCCTGACGACAGTTCCTCTTATTTCGTATCCAGCAAGCAATTTCGCACTTGAAACCAAGTTCTGCGGTATTTCGTTGACGTATACCGAGCGAGATGGCGCAGTGGTAAGCACATGGGACTCGCATACGGGAGGTTCAAACCCGCGTCCAGACATTGTAAAGTGCCTCTTACGTGAGGAAGACATTTTCACCAGTTTTAATAAATTATTGTCTCTTACTGATATATTCCCGATAGGAAGTGCTGTAGTCCGTAGCAGGCCATGAGTCGGAGAGCATTTCCCACGCTGGCCGGCTAGGTGACGAAGCGACCATATGTCGCGCGTAGTGGGCTGGACCGTAGCGACAAACGTCAGCCTGGGAAGTATACATGACGGGAAGTACCGCCATCTTGGCGCCAAAGTCACCGATTTTGTTTGTTTATATTTAATAATTAAAGTCGTTTATGAAAACATGAATACTAGGAGTAGCCTCTGGATGTTTAAAACTATTTATCATAGTTTTGCCTCGTTAAAATTCACATCCGTTCATTAACAAATGCATTTCTTAGTAAGTACGAAATTGATCGGAAATCCACGAACTGTAACGAAACTAGTAAGAGGTACGGACTGCGCGCCCAAGTCGGCAGTCGGCGTTAAGAGCTGCTCCTGTGTTGTTCGATGGTAGCCGTGCTCTCGGTTACGAGTAGTTCGTGGCGTGAGTGTTTCATTATTGATCTAATAGGAATAAAAGTGATATTACGGCATTCTGAATGTTAATTTAGAGTAAATAGATACCCCAAAGTTGATCGACAGCAATTTCAGGTAATTAGCTTCCACCGACAGAGACATCCAATGCGCCAATGAAGAATCTGCACGGGACGACATTTACGAGAGCTGCACCGCGTGCAGGTAGGAGGAAATCCGACGACAAGACCCACCGGCGGATCAAGGAAGGCCCGACTCACACTCGCAAATTCCGGGTGGAAATCCTGACCAGTCATACTGTACGTCACATATACCACCCTCTACAAAAATGGTTCAAATGGCTCTGAGCACCATGGGACTTAACATCTGTGGTCATCAGTCCCCTAGAACTTAGAACTACTTAAACCTAACTAACCTAAGGACATCACAAACATCCATACCCGACGCAGGATTCGAACCTGAGACCGTAGCAGCAGCGCGGTTCCGGACTGAAGCTCCTAGAACCGCTCGGTCATAGCAGCCAGCGAAGTATGCTGCTTCAAAGCAAAGACACTGTGAAGATTCATCAAAAGTGCGTTGTTCTCTGTACAATTCGTAATAATAGTTCCTATTTGAGTTAGAAACATGGCTTAAAAAGTTTTTGGTTTGGCCTGGACCGGCGATCATTTGTATAGTTGTCTCAACAGCTATCTTACTGTAGCTCTGTCAGTTTGCTTAAGCAAACTTTGAACGACGAACCGGAGCTGGCTCCCAGGCACGTTGCCCGAATCCATTCATTCCTCTTACAAAAGATGTTAATTGGTGTATGTGTACCGTTCCCATTTTACGTGCACATGCACGCAAAAGCACTTTTTCCCGGGATGTTTGTGAGGCGTGCCACTGCTATACTTCAAACTGGTACGAATTGGTTCAACCTCTGTACGAAGATAGATAAACGGGTGAGGTCAAAACGAATTTTTTTCATCCAAATGATCTTTACCCGTTGTAAGGATACGATGGTTTAATGTGGAGCTAGATGAGGCATGTAAAATTCGTTCTTACGTGAACCGACTGCGCGGAAAGGGATTAAAGTGAATGAAATAAATTTAAAAATACATTATTACTATAAAATTGAAAGCTCGCTTTTAAAATTCTTGCTTCATTTGAATTTTACATGGAAGAAATACGTTTTTCTGTGAGTGTTTTTCTTACACGCACCACTTCTACGTTTCAGGCTTATTGCGTACTGGTTCAAATTTTGGAAGAAGGTAGACAATTAATGGTCGTCCTGTTGTTTTGTGAAAGCTTTATCCGTTGTTTCTAAATAATATAATTCGAAGGTCAATAGAAAACATACACTAAATCAGTCGTTGTCCGAATCAACAAGAATTCTACATCGGGTGCCAAGCTATGTCGGTCTAAAGTCAAAATTCTGGTTGTATAACATTTGGAAAACAAAATTAATAATACTCGTATTATAGCACAAAAAAGAGGGACGTGAAAGTAGGAAATTAGTTTCTCGACTTATCTGGCAGCTTGAAAGACGTTTAAATCAAAAAACGTTATCATATTCGCACTTTTTTACGACGCGGCCTTACTTCCCAACGTAGTGTGCTTTGTTAGCTTCAAGCTGTTGGCAAACCTGCACCTTGTAATTTGTAGGCTGAAGTCTCTGATCTTACGCCCAATATATAGAAAATTTTCCAGTCATAGTACGCAATATATAGTATCATACAGATGAAGAGCATAGATGAAACAGCTAAAAAAGTTTTTCGGGGGGTGAATGGATGTTGGGGGATGGCATCATCTATCATGTTACTTTACGTCATACGATTCGTTATATTACTAGACATCAGTACTAATACTAACAAGTAAAAAGCGCGAATATGTCCACATGTTTTGACTTAAATGTCTTTGAAGCTACCACATAAGTCGAAAAGCTAGTTCCCTTCTTCCACTCTGCTGAGGTAATATCGCCTTTTCTATTCTGTGATACTAGCATTTTTCATTCGGATTAGATACATTTAACATACATCAGCGATTAAAGCGTTCGGGAAATCATGAAGTAGAAGACATGGTCGTATGCTACAGACGTCCAACATACTGCAGTGGATAGAGGCACAGAGGCACAGAGGTACAAAGTAATGTGTATCTGCTTCACATCTTATTGTATCAAAAAAAAAATTATTCACCTTAGCATTTTCTAAAAAGTTCTGGGACTTTTTTACTAATTTAAAATAGTATATTCCATAATATTCGATATTATTTAGAGTATATGTAAGAGCGCTCTCTCTCAGGAGTGAATTTGTTAAAGTTTGCGAACTAATATTGACCAAAGAACTGCAAGTTTGCTTACTAAAACATTGCCTGATTCGACATCAATTCAGTATTTATTTATTTATTTATTCTTGTTTTCGGGACACACAACTCTTATAATATTGCTTAAGATAGTGTGAGTGCAGGAGCGCATAAGACACCCCACCCCCTCCACACACACACACACACACACACACACACACACACACACACACACACACACACACACACACGGGCACGCGCAGCTCGCAACATCCAGGACTGGTTTTGCGGGTACAAGAATGAATTTGCACCAAAGTCATCAGATCTCAATATTATAGAGCCTTTGTGGTGTACTTTGGAAATAAGGGCGTGTCATCGCTGTCCACCTCCATAACCTTAACCTTTACCTCATCTTGCCACTGTTATGCAGGAAGAATGGTTTCAGACTCCCTTGACAACCATACACGACATGTGTTTGTTCATTCCCAAACGAATGGAAGCTGTTTCGAATGCTGTCTGTTACCTCACACCGTATTAGGCATGATTTTATCCCTACCAGTCTGAATTCTTTTCGAAAAAAAATTATAAGTTGTTGACTGGGCTAATGTTCATTTACTCTTTAGCATCTAAATTTCCCAAACATTTCCGATGATTGACTTTCAGACGTCAGCGAATATTGATGTATTCGCTTGGTGCCTTACTGTTGATAATCGACTGGATGACCTGTCGGACTACTTCTGGTTCGGTTTTCTGAAATTGTTTAGGGTTGCAAATACCATCGTCAGATAACCCAGCACCTGAAGACGAAATGTTAGGCACAGAACCATGCCTTATATAACGACCCGATGTCCTTATAACGAAAATAAAAAGCTACGAGGAGGTACATCGTGTCTACAGAATGGCCAGCTCCTTCCCCTGAGCTTAATCTCTTGGATTTTTGTTTGTGGGAACATGTTAAATCCATAGTGTACACACGTCCCATTAATGACGTACGGGCAATACAGGAACGCGTCATCAATGCCTGCCGTCGCATCCTTCAAGCCTGGAGTGTTTCATAGAATCGTGGCTTACTATGAATGGATCGTCTGATTTAGCGACGGCGCTCACAAGAGGAAGTTCTGCTGTTCATAATGTGTTCATTTTTTTACTGCATTCTGTAGGTCGCGCGAAGTGGCAATGAGCTTGCACTAGAAGACATTCGGAGGTTAATACAAGACTTTCTCTTATAAAGATAAAATTTTATTGGTCTCTCTTTATCGCCGTTTTCCCTCTGAAAAACCGCTGAAGTACAAAACTCAGCGCGCCGGCAGAAAGGTCCTTGTCGCTGGTGACTTTGAGAGGCGTGCTGAAGGAGGCCGTCGGCCCACGGCTACTCGGCACGAGCTGCGCGGGACCAAGAATTGACCCCCGCGGTACTTCGCAGCTCTGGCGGCGCTATTCTTGGCCGAGCGTCCGCCCACGCTACTAGCGGTCAAGGTGGAGCCAGGCGCCGAAAACAAGGGAGAGCCGACCTCCAGGCACGCGCGCCTCAGTGTCTCACGTCGCCAATTCACGATAAATTTTACTGTTGTGTGGGCAGACTCTCAAGAACGGAGTGTAGACTATTTCAGATCGCTTCTCCTCTCTCTCTCTCTCTCTCTCTCTCTCTCTCTCTCTCTCTCTCTCTCTCTCTCTCTCTTTGTCTAGGTGCGGCACCTACAAACCAAATACTGTTGGCTATTTCCCAAAAGGTAGTGGCAAAAATTTTGACCACGTCAAGGTATAAGTATTTTGGTGTTGTAGTTAGAAGCGTTGCTGAGGGAATTAGATTAGGAAATGAGACACTTCAAGTAGTAAAGGAGTTTTGCTATTTGGGGAGCAAAATAACCGATGATGGTCGAAGTACAGAACATTTAAAATGTAGACTGGCAAAGGCAAGGAAAGCATTTCTGAAGAAGAAAAATTTGTTGAGTATAGATTTAGGTGTCAGGAAGTCGTTTCTGAAAGTATTTGTATGGAGTGTAGCCATGTATGGAAGTGAATCATGGACGATAACTAGTTTGGACAAGAAGAGAATAGAAGCTTTCGAAATGTGGTGCTACAGAAGAATGCTGAAGATTAGATGGGTAGATCAGATAACTAATGAGGAGGTACTGAATAGAATTGGAGAGAAAAGAAATTTGTAGCACAACTTGACTAGAAGTAGTAATCGGTTGGTAGGACATGTCCTGAGGCATCAAGGGATCACCAACTTAGTACTGGAGGGCAGCGTGGATGGTAAAAATCGTAGAGGGAGATAAAGAGATGAATACACTAAGCAGATTCAGAAGGATGTAAGTTGCAGTAGGTACTGGGAGATGAAGAAGCTTGCACAGGATAGAGTAGCATGGAGAGCTCCCTCAAACCAGTCTCAGGACTGAAGACGACGACGACGACGACGACGACAACAACAACAACAACAACAACAACAACAGAAGCGTATTACAAAATGTGATGGACACGTAAAATCAGTACTAGGAAAAGTGACTGGATTTCTTGAAAGAGTTTTAGTGTCCGTCCATAAAGAAAGTAGCATACAAGACGCTAGTGCGACCGGTTCTAGAGCACTGTACCAGTGTTTGGGGTGTTTACTAAGTAGACAGCAGTAATGGAACGGATGTCGGACGTGATGTTAGGATCGTAGTAGCTCTGTACACTAAAACACTATGCAGTGCAATTGATACTGGATGACTTATTTTTACCATATTCTATTCATAGATGTACATTGTCCCTTCAAATGAGGCAGGAATGACAGTTTGGACATGGCATTAATTTTAATAAAAATTTCGTTTCATTAGTACTCATGTGACATGTTCTTTTAATCTATTAATGCAACCCGTTCCTTCCTCGTGAGCTTGAAAGATGAGTTAACGAGATAAATATTTGACGTTAACCCTCGCAATACAAAGGGTGGGTGTAGGAAGGGGGTGGGGGGTTACTTTGTGCCCACGTTTTGAAAATATTGTGATTCTGTCAATAACTTTATATTTTAAAATTTAAAAAAATATTTGTCTTTAATACATTATTGTAATAGATTCCATATACGTTTTGAATTTTTTATTTAAACTTAGTCCAAAAATGAATTCTTAATGGCACATGTTACTGTCTCCATTGAATTATATATTCAATATTTTCAGGTTCAGGACCTTACTGAGACATCAGTATCTCTTTAAGAAATACATTGCGAGTAAAAATCAACATGAGTTAATGAAATCTGAATTTTTAAATATTTTTAGCGTGGCATAAAGTACCCCGGCGTTCACAGAACACGTTTTTGAAAGTGCTTTACTGTTGCTAAAAGTGTGCTAAAAGATACTTTAAGGTTCTGGAACCTTTTTACATATCGGAATCTCTTTCAAGAGTATGTTCCTAATATAAGGCAACAAAAATTAACGAATTTTGTATTTTTCCTAGTATTATTTTCAAGATTGCATTTAGTACAATGCTTGGTAACGCGCTTTATAGTATTGCTAAGGTTAAGCATGTAAGCGAGAAAAGGTTATAAATTACATGCAAAGTTTGTTGAAAGTCGCTAAGTGCTCTGATTCTTAAATGACGAATAAATATAGGTCCTTTAATATTCTCTCTGTGCGTTAATGTTGTCTAAAGATATACCCAAAATTTATAACTGTAGTGTTTGACTTATTATGTTAAACCTCTAACGTAAGATTATAGCTCCTAATCAACGATTATTACAGCTAAATTTTTAACATGGGTTAACAACCGTATGAAATACTGAAAATCAGATTTTTGTTGCTGCTAGAAGCTATTAGACAAACAGACAACCAACAATTGCACCGCGCTCCGTGCGTTGGGTTAGCCACACAGTACTACGGACAATTTATTTTCATAATTGGAGAAGGACAGGAAATCTCAAAATTTATTCATTTCAGGAAACTTCCCCCTATCAGCAAAAAGATTTTTTCGAATTTTAAGCTCGGAATAGTGCTTCTTACACTTGTACGGCATTTCGTTTGAATCATTAGTGAATTTGGGACTTGCGTTCATTTAAATAAATGATACTGGATAGCAACGATATCAGATATCAGCAAAACTATAGCGAAGGCATATAAACGAAGTACGAAGCGTGGTGACAAGGAAAATAATGTTTGTCACGAGATACAGATTTGCGGCCGGTAAACTTCACCCCAGCCGGGTGCCTCCTAGAATGAGAAACTCCCTTGAAGGAGAGTCGGGTGTCGCCATAGATGTGTGTTTTGTCAGAGCGAGTTAAAGAGCGCTGCTGTTTTTATTATTAACATCCTTAGTATATTAACAAACACACACGTCGGTGTAGCGCCGCTCCCAGGAAGAGTCCGCTCGTCAGATTAACGACGAGGCAGGATTTGCTGGCCAGCTTAGATGTGGTTTTTAGGCGGTTTCCTACGTCCCACTAGGCGAATAACGGGCTCATACCCAAGTCTGCATCTATATGACTACTTTCTGATTCAGAATTAATGCCTGCCAGATGCTTCTTCGAACCATCTTCAGATTATCATCTCTCTGTCATTCCAGTCTCCAACAGCGCGTGGAAAAATGAACACTTAAATCTTTCTGTACGAGCTGTGATTTCTCTTATCTTATTACGATGACCATTTCTTCCTACGTAGGTTGGCGACACTGAAATATTTTCACATTCAGAGGAGAACGTTGGTGATCCAAATTCTCGAAACAATCTCGCCGCAACAGAAAACGACATTGTTTATATGATTGCCGTTCCAATTTGCTTGTTATATCTGCGACACTCTCTCCCCTATTTCGTGATAAGACAAAAGGGACTGGTGGTCTTTGAACTTTTTAGATGTTCTCCTTCAGTGCTACCTGGTAAGGATCACCATACCGCACAGCACTACTCGAGCAGGGGACGGACAAGCGCATTGTAGGCAGTCTCTTTAGTAGACCTGTTCTGAGTGTTCAGCGAGTGCCTTCCCCACAACATTTTCTACGTAATCGTTCCAATTTAAGTTATTCGTAATTGCAATTCTTAGGCATTACGTCGAATTGGCAGCCTTTAGGTTTGTGTGTTTTATCGTGTATCAACGGATTTCTTTTTGTGCTCATGTGGATGACCTCAGATTTTCCATGTTCACAGGCAATAACCACTTCTCGGACCGTTCAGATATTCTGTCTAAGTCATTTGGCAATTAATCTTCTGATGACTTTACTACACGTTGAATGAGAGCAATATCTACAAACAATCTACACTAAAGAGCCAAAAACCTGTTAAACGTGCCTGATACCGTGTAGGGCTCCCGCTAACACGCACAAGTGCGGCACCGCAACGTGGCTTGGATTCCACTAATGTCTGAAGTGGTACTGTAGGGAATTGACACCGTGAATCCTGCAGAGCTGTCCATAAATCCATAACAGTACGAGGGGGTGGAGATATTTTCTGAATCGCACGTTGCAAGGCATCCCAGATATGGCGAATGTCTGGGGATTTCGGTGACCAGCCGAAGTGTGTAGAGTGTAACTGGAGCCACTCTGTAGCAAATCTGGACGTCTGGGATGTAGCATTGTCCTGCTGGAATTGCACAAGTCTGTCGGAATGCACAATGGACATGGGTGAGTGCAGGTGATCAGAGAGGATGTTTACGTACATGTCACCTGTCAGAGTCGTATCTAAACGTATCAGGAGTCACAGATCACTCCAACTGCACACCATCACAGACCCCCCACCAGCTTCCGTCACATTGAACGATTCTCTTAAGTCTATTGGTCCCGTTCCCGCACACTGTTTTTCTGGCCGCAGCAATGTCGGAGATGCGATGTTTTGCGGGATTCTTGATATTCACTGTACACCCGTGAGATGCTTGTACAGGAAAATCCCCAGATGCTGTGCCCCATCGCTCGAGTGGCGACTATAACATCACGTTGAGACTCACTTAAATCTTGATAAAGTGCCATTGTAGCAGCAGTAACCGATCTGACACGTGCGCCACACACTTGTCTTATACGGGCATTGCCGACCGCAACGCCATATCCTGCCTGTTTACATACCTCTGAATACGCATGCGTATACCAGCTTCTTTGGCGCTTCAGTGTAAGAGGCCTGTTCAGATTATCTCCTAGATCGTTTATGTAGGGCCTGTAACACATTGATGGGAAACGTCGCATATAACTTCTGATGCACTCATCGATATTCCACTACGTACTGTGGTCCTTTCTGAGAGGAAATCACGGATCTAGTCGAACCGATACGCCGTAGGAATACAATTTAATTAGAAGTGTCTTTTTGAGGATCGGTGTCAAAAGCCTACTGAAAATCTAGAAACACGGTATCAGTTTGAGATTAGCTGTCCCGTCTCAGTTACACGATTCGCAAACATTGAGAAAACTTTCACCCTCTTTCATACGACTAAAACTACACGCACGCTCTTGGGGTACACGTATTCATTGCGGTGTGTTTAATGCGATTCTGTCTGTTTTAATTATTCGGGAGTTTCCCCGTCTGATTTTAAACGTTCTTTGATTTTTGCGTTCAATTTGGTGGGGAAACCGTTGAGACTGAACTTAACATATATATATATAGATTGACATTGGAAATGAAAGGTTGCAATAAATTTTTCATCTGTGATTATTACATCTACATCTACATCTACATGACTACTCTGCAATTCACATTTAAGTGCTTGGCAGACCAATTCACATTTAAGTGCTTGGCAGAGGGTTCATCGAACCACAATCATACTATCTCTCTACTATTCCACTCCCGAACAGCGAGCGGGAAAAACGAACACCTAAACCTTTCTGTTCGAGCTCTGATTTCTCTTATTTTATTTTGATGATCATTCCTACCTATGTAGATTGGGCTCAACAAAATATTTTCGCATTCGGAAGAGAAAGTTGGTGACTGAAATTTCGTAAAAAGGTCTCGCCGCGACGAATAACGTCTATGCTGTAATGACTTCCATCCCAACTCGTGTATCATATCTGCCACACTCTCTCCCCTATAACGTGATAATACAAAACGAGCTGCCCTTTTTTGCACCCTTTCGATGTCCTCCGTCAATCCCACCTGGTAAGGATCCCACACCGCGCAGCAATATTCTAACAGAGGACGAACGAGTTTAGTGTAAGCTGCCTCTTTAGTGGACTTGTTGCATCTTCTAAGTGTCCTGCCAATGAAACGCAACCTTTGGCTCGCCTTCCCCACAATATTATCTATGTGGTCCTTCCAACTGAAGTTGTTCGTAATTTTAACACCCAGGTACTTAGTTGAATTGACAGCCTTGAGAATTGTACTATTTATCGAGTAATCGAATTCCAACGGATTTCTTTTGGAACTCATGTGGATCATCTCACACTTTTCGTTATTTAGCGTCAACTGCCACCTGACACACCATACAGCAATCTTTTCTAAATCGCTTTGCAACTGATACTGGTCTTCGGATGACCTTACTAGACGGTAAATTACAGCATCATCTGCGAACAGTCTAAGAGAACTGCTCAGATTGTCACCCAGGTCATTTATATATATCGGGAACAGTAGAGGTCCCAGGACGCTTCCCTGGGGAAATATCCTGTTGCAGATTAATAAAAGTGAATTTCTTTGAATATTCCAAAATAATTATTCAAGTTTTACTTTTATTCAAGTACTAAAGCTGTTTGTGCAAGAATGAAAATATTAATGTCCATCGAACTTAGCAAACATTTTCACGTTGCAGTGGATTTTTGTTTTAACTGGATATACTCCGACTAAGTTTGAAGCATAAGACTATCTTTAGTATATGAATTTATTTTTATATTGCTAATCTCTCCAGTAAAATTATCCACTTTTAAATACACTTTCCGATATGTTCAGAATTTATCACTCTTTTGAATGAAATTTACAAAAGCTGCAGCTTGTATCCACATGTGAATGCACAAGATAAAATCTACTATCTCTTTTTATTCAGCGTCTAGAATGCTGTGAAAAGAAACACGTTAATATTTTCGTTCACCTCTACCTGTACGCCTTTTTGATTGTGGTCGTTATAGCGAACGTATATTTAAATCTGCCGCTGCTGCAGACTGCTAGCTCGCGGTGCAGCTCCGCACCGCCGGCGATATCCAATAAAATGCTGGAATTTCTTAAATAAAATGGTAATGTCCGGTGCGAACTTTGCAGTAATTGTGACAAACAGGTTTTACTAGATAAAAGTATTTTGAGAGAAACAATTAAACTCTTTACACACCTTTTACAATTCCAACTACAAATGGCGTCGGTTATCGACTTACGACAAGTCAAAACTACGTAAGAGCCTAATGCAATGTCACGGTTTCCTCTCTCATTCAGAAGACAAGCGATTCTGTTAAAATATGTTGCCTATTTGTACCTTAACTAATTCTTATACAGTCTTTGTCATTACCATATCGTTTCTTCTGTGGCGGTTTTCATATCCTCCGCCAAAAATAGTATTTCACACTCTCTGAATAACCATTTATAATAGCAGAATTCATAATTATCTTTTTCCTCACAATATTAAGTGTCCTTTTGAAATTCAGTTAACAGAAATCCATATAAATTATTTGTTACAGTGAGCATTATACATCGAAATATTCTTTTAACTTTCACTTTGGATGAGTGCTGCCAGAGAACGTTACAGTTGATGACAGAACGTGTATCTGCCCACCCCTTAGACCAACTGAGACCAATTAGTTAACAAAGATACCAGGCCTGCACCAACGCGTGACAAACGCACTAGGAAAAGGCGAAGCCATGTCGTAGACACGCTACCAACGAAAGTCGCTAGGGCAAACGCCTGAGCAGAATCAGAGCTAACTTGAGCTACCCCCCTCGGAACCAGAGCACCACGGCGTGTCCATTGTAGTGGGCCGAGACTTTCAGTGCCTGAAGCGCACGCAGCTCTCGGTACGAAACACTCTCGGCGAGTACTCAGCGGCAGTTACGGGCGTAAAGAAAGCGTGCCGGGCCGCCGTCTCACTGTAGATAAGAGCGCCGAATGGAAACCTGAGCGGCTCACCGTGCAGGCTGCCGCGGCTGTAATTGCCGGACTTCTCCGGACAGGCAGATTACATCGGCAGGCGAGCGAGCACGCACGTCACCAGCTTTCGTCCCCCTAATTGCCCTCCCCACAAATCGTTAAGGCCCGGACAGTTCGCGCACGGCGCGTCGACCGTTCTGGAATTGTACTGCAGTGCGTGTGTACAAAGCATGCAGGTCCGAAGGAACAGCCACTCTGGTGACTACCGTCGTTACGGAATAGACGGAATGTATTCGCAGTTGCGAAAGGGGACAACCATCAGCTGTATACTGGAATGACATTCAAAATTTGGGGCGCAACAGGACTCGAACCCGGGTTTCCCGATTATTGCCTTATTAGGCTATCCGAGCATGCTTCACGGCCAATGCCGAACTTCGATACGTCGTCAACTATCTGCACTCGTGCATCTGTTGTCATACGGGATGTATGTCCGAAGAAACGTCTTAAGGGGAGGTTTACTATCTTTGACCCGAAAAAAATCATGTTCTTCGAGAATTTTTTTCTCGTAATGCGTAATAGATATCAATGTAGAATTTGGTCAAAATGTTTATTGATATTTCCTCTACAAACTGGAAATTTTTCGACCGGAAATGTCGAAGAGCAAAGGCGCAAGTGCCATCGGAACGAAACAAAATTTCGATGTAGACCTCCACGCGTGGTATGTCACAGGTCAGCCGGCTCGTCTGAAATCAAAATTGAGTTGACATTAGCGAAGTATATAAGATTCTTCGCTTAAGTTATTTAAACTATAGGAAACAAAATGGCGGCCATTTGAAAAAAATAGGGCTTTTTTCCATCGATTTTCCGACTTAGTCGGCCAAGTAAATATATTAATAGTTGATGGATCGGAATGAAAGTGGTAAAACTCCTAGTCAATTTCGTTAGCTTCGTCGGAAACAAAGAATCGTGCCAATCGACTCAGTAAATTTGAAGTTAACATACCGCGCGATAAAAAAAAAAAGGCATTTCGAGAAAAACGCGTTTGATGATTTGACTACATATAAATGCAATATTATGCAAGGTACGATCAGTCTGCTATTCAGGGTCCATAAATTAGTCCCCCTTCCTCATAGAGGGGGTTCTGCTCGATCTGGGCCATCCTGCGCTGCTCCAGAGCCGCTCGTACGGCCGGTGACAAGCGGTTTTCCGCCGCTTGAATCCGGTGGTCGTCCGAACGCTTGGCGAACTGCGTCGAATAAAGTCCCTGGGTGAGGTCCATGGATGTCATGGTCTTCATAATTGCTGAATACTCTTCGTTGAAGCTGCTCACTGCCAGGAAAATCGCAATCTCCACAGTTTTCGCACCAGAATGCAAATATTTGGGGGCTAACTTCCAAATACACGAGTTCAAACTTTCATTTGAATTTTGTGTGTTTCCTCCCAAGCACCGGTACAATAACTCGTCCTCCGAAAGAAAAAAACTATTTCGTGAAAAAGGCCGATTTCGGGCAGGTGCATTTTTTTGTTCAACCGCGAGTAACAAACATTTCCGTTCCGTATTCGTAAAAAAACGTTTTAGCGGTGGATTCTAAACACTTTTATGGATCCAAAAATGCAATTTTAATAAAATCGATGTTTTGAACCAAAAGATAGTAAACCTCCACTTCACGACACAGACGCTGCAATATCGTATTCATCCCCCGACACCGGGAAAGCGACTGTCAATTAAAAAATGTGTCCCCTATACGGGAATATGCATAACGGATGTAAGAGTGTACGTTACCGACACAGGCTTGACGACATATGGAAGTTTGGGACTGACCGTGAAGCGTGGTTGTATAGCCTAATGTAAGGCGCCCGCCCGCGATAAGCGGGAAATGCAGGTCCGGCACAAATTTTTATTGCCGTCTTTCCAATATGCAGCTGATGGTTTTTGATATTCGGAACTGCGAATACATTTAATGTACTTCAAACAGTTCTAGAGTTAGGCAGCCACGAGTAGCCGCCATGTTGCGCCAAACTGCGCGCGAGACGTATTGTAAGTCAGCATCGGAAGCACACATGCAGTCACCAACCTGGTATAACGAGACTAAGATTCGCACTTTATTATAACAAATAAAAACAGAGCAAGAAATGATAACAATGTCCTCTTACATGCACACCTGAATTTTTTTAGTTTTTTTTTTTGATCAGTACAGATACAGTGGCATACATAAAAGCAGACGTGTATGAGAGCCTCTTAGTGCAAACGAGGCTCTATTTGGAGAAAACATCAGAAAAAAGCATTTTTCATAGGTCGGTGTAAGGAGTCTTTGTCTTATTACCGAAAGCGTAGCATGATGGTGGAGCCTTACGTGTATTTCCTGAATGAAAAATATAGTTTAATGTATACGCGGAGTGTGTTCTGTTTTGTCAACTGATTTACTACAACCCGACGGAGACGAAGTCACGTTCATGACTATATTATAATAGACAAAAATACACTGGCGGGTGCCGATACGTCATGAAGCTAATAATGTAGAAAACATAAATCTCGAGGAAATAGGTATTTGCTACGTTAATATGTTAATGAAATTGTATGTTCTTTCTTTCGTTTATGATGTGTACCATAGGCATAGCCACAGCTGGCTAATGTACTGTAATTTCACGAGTGGAAAACTAGTAATACAGTCCACATATTTGACAAAATTCTAAATATTCTCAATCAAAAACTATATCTATAAAAATTATCATTTCTCTTTAAATATTGCACTAGAACTTGTAATCTGTTACTTGACAACTGGTTAAAGCGAACGTCATACCTACTATGGTGAACTCGCATTCGCGAGGACGACGGTTCAAATCCGCGTCCCCCCATTCTCATGTAGGTTTTACGTCATTTCGGTAAAATAAGTGGCAACGATTTACACGGGCCCTGCAACGAACCTGTGACGTCACCCTGGTCGGCTTGGCTGCCACAATTCAAGGACATGCGGCTCCGTGTAGAGACAACGGGAAGAGGTATTCACTAAAAGTCCTTACTTTTTCGTGTGCTGTCGAGAGCTTCAATGCATTTAAATGCGCAGTCAAGAATTATTAAATTATTAAATTCGTGTGAAACAGTTGCTCGCTGCCCGCCGGAGACTGCTGCCGGCACTCGTAAGACCTGCAGTGTCACGTGATGAGACGTACGCGCCACGGCCTGTCTTTCTCGTGGGCCTCGCCTAAAGTCGCTGCCGGAATGGTTCTTTTGGTAGGTTAACGCTGATTTCTTTCCCTAATCCGAGCTTCTGCTCCGTTCCTAACTACTTCGTTGTCGACGGTACATCGAATCCTAATGTTGCTTCACCCTTTACATGGAAATGTATTTAAACTAACGAGTGCGTAACATTTTGGGAGCAGTGTAGATATGTTGTTGTGGTCCTCAGACCGTAATGTTCGAATACAGCGTCAATACAGTCTTTCTTGACGCAGTCACGTCGATTAAATATCTAGACGTAACATTGCAAAGTGATATGAAATCGTACATATTAGGATTGCACTAGGGACTTCGAATGGTCGACTTCGGATTATTAGGAGAATTTCAGAAAAGTGTGGTTCATCTGTAAAGGAGACCGCATATAGGAAACTAGTACGACGCATTCGTGAGTACAGATCGGTACGCGTAAAAGCTCGGATCGAAGTAAGATGTCGAAGCAATTCAGAGGCGGGCTGCTAGATTTGTTACAGGCAGGTTGGATCAACATGAGAGATGCTACGGGGTCTCACATGGGAATCCCTGAAGGGAAGGCGACGTTCGAGGAACACTATTGAGAAATTTGGAGAACTGTCATTTGAAGCTACTGCCGCCAAAGTTCATTTCGCGTAACGGCTATAAAGATAACAGAAATTAGGGCAAGTACGGAGCCATATAGGCAGTCTTTTCAGTTAGTCCATTTATGAGTGGAACGGGAAAGGAAGCGATTAGAATTTATACGGGATACCCTACGCCACGCACCGTACGGTGGCTGCCGGCGCGTGTTTGTAGATGTACGAGGGAATTTCAATAAGTAATAAAGCATATTTGTTCTGAAAGCAGGTTGGTTTCATTCAGAATTCCTATATGCTGTATCATTCTCCGCCCTTTTGCCTTCAAAACCTTATTTTTTGAGCACAGTCTACGTTCAATGCGCCCGTCTTGCGCTACCTTACAGGGAGGGCCCGTATGCTCGCATGGTACCACTCTACTGGTCGACGTCGGAACCAACGACTTGCTGTAGCAATAACCTCCCCGTCATCCACGTACTGCTTCCCGCGGAGCATCCTTCACTGGGACTGATAGAAGTCTGAAGCTGTGACATCTGGACTGTAGAATGGATCAGGAAGAATAGTCCGATGGCGTTTTGTGAGCACTACCAACGGGGGCGTCCAACCGAGCAGCGATCTGTTTGATTCTGATCAACTCAGGCATTTCGAATGAGAGTGTCCGCACGTTCCAACGCTGCAGGAGTCACAGCTGTGCGCGGCCGGCTGGCACGCGGGAGGTCGGACAGGTCTGCGCGGCCTAATCACAGACGCCTCGCCCAACTACTCACCGTGCTTTTGTTCACTATCGGATCTCCGTAGACATTCAGCAAGCGCCTGTGAATATCTGCGATTCTCTGGTTTTCCACCAAAAGAAACACTCTGCTTGTGACGCTGCTCTGTTAGAAACGGCGATTCGCGGGCCACGTATAGCGCCGCCACGTGTCGGAACTGCATGAAACTACAAGATCGGAAGCTGGAATATTCAACGATGTCCCACAACAAATTAACAAATTCCGCATTTTTCAACCGAAATTGGAGAAGAAGAATACTTGTTGCATTACTTATAGAACTCCCCTCTTAGATTAAAACTAGTCTGAAGCTGTTCAGCACGCTAAAGCGAGTAAGTGACTTCATAACTACAGCAACTTAGTGGTTCCGGTGGAACCCATTTATTGAGATCATGCTTTTCTCTCCCTCTACAGTTTAAACCACAACACTTCCCTGTATTAACAAAGCGACCATCCCTTGATGTCTCGGAACGTGTCGTGTCGATCTGATCCAGCAAATGAAAACCCACTTTAATATATTAAACTTCCGTGTTTAACTTATCATCTAGAAGATATTTGGTGGATATTTTGTGGGCTACGTAGTTCCCGCAGTCTCATTTGTTCTGCGAAATTTCGGGCATCATTCAGAACCGGGTCAAATGTTTCTCTAGTCTGTTCTATCAGGTTGGTGCAGAAGTTCGTAGCGTTTTTCCTTGGGTTTAATAAACAGAACATGTAATATAACGGACACTACCGTCATTAATTATACACTCATGCTCATAAATTAAGGATAATGCTGATACATGGTGCAACAACGCCCTGGTGGGTTCAAATGGTTCAAATGGCTCTGAGCACTGTGGGACTCAACTGCTGTGGTCATTAGTCCCCTAGAACTTAGAACTACTTAAACCTAACTAACCTAAGGACATCACACACATCCATGCCCGAGGCAGGATTCGAACCTGCGACCGTAGCAGTCGCACGGTTCTGGACTGCGCGCCTAGAACCGCGAGACCACCGCGGCCGGCCGCCCTGGTGGGTTGCTGGTTTATATCACCTCGGGGTATGACTATGCGGTGCATTTGACCTGCGGTCGTCGCACGGTGGCGCCGACAGCAGTCCACATACGCAGAGGTGTGTTGCTGCATGTCAGAGTACGTGCAGCGAGTGAGTGTGCAGACGTTTCCAGACGTGCTAATGGTGACTGGTGTTGAAAATGGCTCAAATAACACACATTTATGACGTTATGAGCAGTAGAATACTAGAGAGACTGGAGGCTGGTCCAACACAGCTGGTCGTAGCACGGGCCCTCCGTGTACCACGAAGTGTGATCTCAAGATAATGGCAACGATTCCAGTAGACAGGAAACGTGTCCAGGCGCTACAGTACGGTACGTCCACAGTGTACAACACCACAAGAAGACCGATATCTCACCATCAGTGCCCGCAGACGGCCACGGGGTACTACAGGTAGTCTCGCTCAGGACTTTATCGCAGCCACAGGAACAGTTGCCTCCAGACACACAGTCTATAAACAACTGAACAGACACGGTTTATTCGCCCGAGGACCTGCAAAGTGCATTCCACTGACCCCTGGTCACAGGAGAGCCCGTACAGCCTGGTGTCAAGAACACAGTACATGGTCATTGGAACAGTGGTCTCACGTTATGTTCGCAGTGATTCTCGCCGGGAACCAAATACCAACCTCTTAATGTCCTTGAAAGGGACCTGTATGGAAGTGGTTGTTTGATGGTGTGGGGTGGGATTATGATTGGTGCACGTACACCCCTGCATATCTTTGACAGAGGAACTGTAACAGGTCAAATATATCGGCACTTCATTTTGCACCAGTATGTCCGCCTTTTCAGGGGTGCAGTGGGTCACACCTTCCTCCTGATGGATGATAATGCACGGCCCCACCGAGCTGCCATCGTGGAGGAGAGTACCTTGAAACAGAAGATATCACACGAATGGAGTGGCCTGCTTGTTCTCCAGACCTAAACCCCATCGAGCACCTCTGGGATGCTCTCGGTCGACGTATCGTTGCACGTCTTCAAACCCCTAGGACACTTCAGGAGCTCCGACAGGCACTGGTGTGAGAATGGGAGGCTATACCCCAGCAGCTTCTCGACCACCTGATCCAGAATATGCCAACCCATTGAGCGGCCCTTGTACGTGTGCATGGTGATCATATCCTATGTTGATGTCGGAGTACATGCGCAGGAAACAGTGGCGTTTTGTAGCACATGTGTTTCGGGACGGTTTTCTCAACTCATCACCAATACCGTGGACTCTCATATCTGTGTCGTGTGTGTTTCCTACGTGCCTATGCTATTAGCGCCAGTTTTGTGTAGTGCCACGTAGGGTGACTCATTCTCCTTCAGTATTTACAACAATCTGTCAACGCTGGGATAACTTTTAGGATCCACAGGTGTGGAAGTCATGTGGTTTTGAAGCAAAGGACTCGTAGAGACACGTTCGAAGCGCATTTTCATCCGGAAAGAAAGTTTCTTGAAGGTTGTTCGACAGAGAGCGGAAAACTTGAAAATATGAGGGAGCAAGATATAGTAAATAAGAAGCTTGTGGAATGGCTTCCCAACCCAACTCCTGTATAGTGCTTTTTTGTAAGTCTAGAAGAAAGCGGACGGGCGTTATTGTGAAGTAGCAACACTTCACGCAGTCTTCCTGGTCGTTGGACTGTGCTGCAAGACGGCTCAGTTGTTGACAATAAACGTCAGCAGTGAAGGTTACACCTCGCGGAAGCAATGTGTAGTACAGCACACCGCCGCCGTCCACAGATGTGTAATACTATCTTTTGTGAATACACGCAAGACTTTGCACGGGAAGTTTCTGCTTTCTTTGTGCTCAACAATTCCGGCCTTTTCTTTGTGTTAGCATACAGACATCATTTCTCGTCATACGTAACGGCTCTGGATAGGAATGGACGGTGAGATTCGCGAGTCATTTGAGGACGAGCAAGCAGAGATGCACATACGATCACACGCTGATTTTTGTTATTCTGGTTTAGACTATGCCGTACCCATACATCCAAGTTTTGAATCTTCTATACTGCATGTAAATGTGGCAGGATTGTGTAATGATCGCAGTTTATCACATTTGCCAGTTCTCGAGTACACTAACATGGATTATTGTGTTTAAACGATTTTTTAACATTCCTAAACGTGGAAAGTCACTAATGTCAAAGCGATCCTCTTAAAACGAGAAAACCATTTTCCTGCTGTACTCTGTCCAGTGGCATTATCCCCATTGAGAGCGCAAATGTTTCTGGCTGCCTCCGGCGCTGTCATCCCTCTATTGGTCTCAAACAGGAGAACATGTCGAAAACGTTCCGGTTTCTCGACTTGACACTACATTTTCTAGCGTCCACATCATCACTTTGTACCTCAAAATGACAAAATGTACATCAAGAGCAGACGGTCGGGACACTTCGCTTGCTGTTAAGAGTATGTACTACTTAGGATGGGTCTAATGCTTCGCACCTTCGTGCAAAGTTATGTATTCAGTTAATATTGTGATATAGTAAAACCATTTCTAAGAGCAGTACCGAGAGATTTTCACCTTTTCCTGCTCCTACTCACTTCCTGCATTCGGTCAACACTTCAGTTTTCAAAAAAATGGTTCAAATGGCTCTGAGCACTATGGGACTTAACTGCTGTGGTCATCAGTCCCCTAGAACTTAGAACTACTTTAACCTAACTAACCTAAGGACATCACACACATCCATGCCGAGGCAGGATTCGAACTTGTGACCGTAGCGATCACGCGGTTCCACACTGAAGCGCCTAGAACCGCACGTCCACTATGTCCGGCTCAGTTTCCAGGAGCAGATCTACGAGCCGCCTTCCAGGTGGGCTACAAAAATAATAATAGATAAATAAACCCATAGCAACCGGAATACACTACGAGCTTTCGTCCCAACCTAACATTCTTTCTTTTAGATAAATCATTTTATAAAACAATTACCCGTTTCTTTTTCAAACATTTTTCCCCGTATGATACAATATTGAGACAAATAATTAGGCGACTAGTTTCACGTAACCAGCCATAAATGACGATACAGCACGCTGCGTGTTCAGAATTGGGTTCTAGATATGCATCTACACCCCGAAAAAGACTGTATGGTGCGTGTCGAATGCTGCTCTGTGTAACGCTGCACTTCCCGCCTTTCATTTGACGGTCGTGAGTGGTCCGTGCGGAGAATAATTGTTAGCAAGCTTCAGTCGGAACTTGGATATCTCTAATTGCAACTTAATGGTGTTTTAACGAGATATACTT
The DNA here is from genome assembly GCF_023897955.1 of Schistocerca gregaria. Taxonomy (NCBI): domain Eukaryota; kingdom Metazoa; phylum Arthropoda; class Insecta; order Orthoptera; family Acrididae; genus Schistocerca; species Schistocerca gregaria. The sequence goes on from NC_064929.1 coordinate 132,512,225, forward strand.
ACGAGGAAGCAATAAATTAGTCGGCTGTTTTAGGAACGTTGGATCTAGGAATTTCGGCAGTAAACCTCACGGCTATGCACAACGCCTCTCTTGTTCCGCCTGTCACTGGTACTTGCTAACCATATAGGAAAATTTCGCGCTTACTAAACGAACGCTGTTATCTGCGTTCTTTATCAGTGCTATCTGGTACGAATCCCAGACTGACTATGAATATTCAAGTACTGGTTGAACTCTGATTTCGTAAGCCACCTGCTTCGTGGGTGGATTACACTTCCGGAAGATTCCTCATCGCCTCTTGAAACTCCCAGAGAAATCTACGTTTATAGCGTTTGTTGATTTAGAGAAAACGTTTGACCGCAATATGCTCATTTCACGATGTCAAGGTATTAGAGATAAAATGCAGAGCGAGAGGTTGTTTACAAGCTGTACAGAAACCAGACTATTAACCACTAAACTCGAATTAAATGGAAGGTAAGCAGCGGTTGAGAACGGAGTGAGTCTGTGTTGCACCACAGCCCTCATGTTATTCAGTCTGTACGTTGAGTAAGCAGTAAACCAAGAGGAATTTGGGCAGGCAATAAAAGTTCAGGGAGAGGAACATAAAAATTTTAAGGTTTGCGATTACACTGTAATTCCGACACAGACGCCAAAGGACTCAGAAGAACACTTGAGTGCAATCGTTAGCGTCTTGAAAATGATGAGCATTAACAACAGTAAAAGTTATTGGAATACAGTCGATTTAAATCAAGTGTTATTGAGAAATTAGCCTAGATTAGGAGATCAGACTCTAAATGTAGTAGATGAGTTTTGCTATTTGGGCAGTAAAATAACTGATGATGGCCAAAGTCAAGCAGACTGGCAATCGCAGCAAGAAAATAGTTTCTGAAGAAGATAAACTTGTTAATATCGAATACAGATGTGTTACGAAATATTTTCTGCAGTTTTTTTCCCGGAGGTTAGTCTCGTATAGAAGTGAAATGCCAACAATACACAGTTCAGACAAGGAGAGAATAAAAGTTTTTTCAAATGTGGTGCTATAGAAAAATGGTGAAGATAAAATGAGTAGATCGATTGACTGATAACAGAAGTACTCAGTCGAATTGTGGATAAGAGAAATTTTTGGCACTAAGTGACTAAAAGAAAGGATCAGGAGACAGGACACATTCTAAGATATCGAGGACTCTTCATTTTGGTAATGACGGTAGGAGCAGAGGCTAAAAATTGTAGAGGGAGACCAAGGCGTGAATACAGCAAGCAGATTAAAATACATGTAGGTTGCAGTTATTGGGAGATGAAGGTATCAGTAGGCTGTTCAGGTTTTTATGTTCGCGCTCCGTATGAAAATCACTGTGCTGTGTGCAATCTGTGGCTGGTTAGCATTGTTAGAGTATTCGCTATATAATGACTTTTGAACACTATTAAGGTAAATACATTCTTTGTTCTCCATCAAAATCTTTCATTTGCTAACTATGCCTATGAGTAGTTAGTGTCTTCAGTAGTTAGAATCTTTTATTTAGCTGGCAGTATTGGTACAGGATGTATTACAGTAGTTTGAGAAACGAAGATTTTTGTGAGGTAAGTGATTTATGAAAGGTGTATATTATTGTTCGTCAGGGCCATTCTTTTTGTAGGGATTATTGAAAGTCAGATTGCGTTGCGCTGAAAAATCTATTCTGTGTCAGTTTACTATTGATCAGAATAAGTACAGAGAGATATGTCTGAGTACGTTAAGTTTTGCTCAGCTGTTTGAAAATCAAATAACATAGTTTACCAGCACTGTCATTCTTAATTTTTCTAAGGGAATGTTTCAAAGGGGCTCACACGGGATAGAGTTGCGCGCAGAGCTGCATCAAACCAGTCTTCGGACTGAAGACCACAACAACAACAACAACTCACAAAGTCGTTACAGTAGAAGTGTGAGCCAAAAAGATTTTTTGTTACAGGCGGAAGACTGAAAAAAAGGACACACCAAAAACACAGTATCATGTCTAACATGCTGTTGGAAAATGGTTGCCACTTAAAACATCTTCCAGTTGTCTGGTAATGGATAAAAACAGGTCCCGTACAGTTTTTAAGGTAATCTTATACCATTGTGGCGAATTCAGGGAAAGATGATGGAAGTCGATAACGGCAACGGATCTTTCTCTCCAGTGTAGACTCCAAAGGCCCAAGAGAGATCTGGTGATGTGGTGGTCAGTGGAGAAGGGTAGTGCTTACAAAACCAGTCCTAGACGATGCGAACTGCCTCAACAGTCGTCGAATCGTTTTGAAACACAGCACTACCACTGACGAACAAACACTGAACCATGGGATGGACATGATCGGCAGCAGTAACGCGACCTTGCAGAGTGACCATGGGGCCCATAGAACACCACGATTTGGGCGTCCAAATTGTCACCCGAGCCACGCCCTGTTACTCTCTTGGGGCATAAAGCCGACCAGGACTTGGAAACAGCGTGAAACCGACAAAATGACTTTCTTCCAATTCTCCATACTCGAGGTCTCATGGCTTCGGCACTATATTTTTCCGATACGGGCATTTGCGTCATTGACATCTGCTTTCGGAATTCCATCTCGCCCGGAAATTCCCAGCTCACGCAGCTGCCTTCGTGTTGCTTCGGTGCTGACAGATTTCGCGAGCGCGACGTTCAGTTCTGGACTGACTTTCGCAGTTGTCGCCTTTCTATTTTGCGTAACAATCCTCTTCACCGACGCTCCGTCACGATCGCTCAACATACACGCCTGTCCATGTTGTCACTTGGCGGATAATGTTTTTTCTGCTTTACGTGTATGCGTTGTAAATCTTCGGTACGATCTTTCCGTATTTCGTCAATCCCTTGTACTTATTACGTTGGTGCATAAGATCGCAGAACTTTAGTTTTGTACGTTGGTATTGCCGTTGTTACAGGTTTACGTATGGATTGTCATTTTTTATTTGCAGTTCAGTGTTGCTATATGAGTTTACATATTGCCATTTTAAGACAGCGAGTGGAGCTGTCGGCGCTAGAAAATGGAGTGATCATAAGAACATTTTCAGCGTGCTACTCTCTCTCAGTACAGTAGGGAGGTGACAGCAGTGGGAACAGCTAACAACTTTGTACCATGTATTAGGAGAAATGTCACTGGACGGAGCACGGCGAGTAAATGGTTTTCTCGTTAAGGAGAATCGTTTTGACACTGGTGACTCTCGACGTCCAGGAAGACCTTCGAAGTTTTATTAAGATCGTTTAAACGCATTAATCCACAATGGTCCTTGTCACTATACTGGAGAACTGGCAAATGTCATGAACCGTGACCATTCCACCATCGACGAATTGGCGCATGGTGCAGGGAATGGCTATTGAATCCCAATGTAGACAAGTGTAATGTGCTGCGAATACACAGAAAGAAAGATCCTTTATCATTTAGCTACAGTAGGTCAGCAACTGGAAGCAGTTAATTCCATAAATTGTCTGGGAGTAGGCATTAGGAGTGATTTAAAATGACCATATAAAATTAATCGTCGGTAAAGTAGATGCCAGACTGAGATTCATTGGAAGAATCCTAAGGAAATGCAGTCCGAAAACAAAGGAAGTAGGTTACAGTACACTTGTTCGCCCGCTGCTTGAATACTGCTCAGGGGTGTGGGATCCGCACCAGATAGGGTTGCTAGAAGAGAGAGAGAAGATCCAACTGAGAGCAATGCGCTTCGTTACAGGATCATTTAGTAATCGCGAAAGCGTTACGGAGATGATAGATAAACTCCAGTGGAAGACTATGCAGGAGAGACGCTCAGTAGCTCTGTATGGGCTTTTGTTGAAGTTTCGAGAACATACCTTCACCGAAGAGTCAAGCAGTATATTGCTCCCTCCTACGTATATCTCGCGAAGAGACGATAAAATCAGAGAGATTAGAGCCCACAGAGAGGCATACCGAAAATCTTTCTTTCCACGAACGAGACTGGAACAGAAGGGAAAACCGATAGAGGTACTCAAGGTACCCTCCGCCACACACCGTCAGGTGGCTTGCGGAGTATGGATGTGGATGTAGATGGAGATCGTGCGTCATTTACATGCAGTTGAGGTTCGCAAATCGGGTGTATGGGGAAGAGCATGGTCTAAACCAAAATCACAAAGAACAGCTTGTGGTGTTTTGCTCATCTCTGCTTTCTCGTCATCCATTGGCTTACGAAAACCACCACCCATTCCTATCCTGTACCGTTACTGCTGACGAGAAATGTTGTCTTTTTGCTAACAAAAAGAAAAGAAAGGCATGGCTGAACCCAAACAAAGCAGCAACTCCCTGTACTAATACCTGCGCGCATCCACAAAAGCTAATGTTATGCATCTGGTGGAACGGCGACGGTGTGTTGGACAACACGTTTGCCGACGTGTAACCATCACTGCTGACACATATTGTCAACAAGTGAGACGTCTTACAGAAACAGTCCAGGAACGGTGACCAGGAAGACTGTGTGAAGTGGTGCAACTCCACAGTAACGGCCGCCCGCATTCTGATCCACTGACAGAAAACACTATACCGGCCGGAGTGGTTCTAGGCGCTTCAGTCTGGAACCGCGCGACCGCTACGGTCAAAGGTTCGAATCCTGCCTCAGGCTAGGATGTATGTGATGTCCTTAGGTTAGTTAGGTTTAAGTAGTTCTAAGTCTAGGGGACTGATGACCTCAGATGTTAAGTCCAATAGTGCTCAGAGCCATTTGAACCATTTTGAAAAAACACTATACGCAGTTGGGTTGCTAGATCTTGCGTCGTCTGATTTTCACCTTGACTCTTCTCTACCGAGTAACCTTCGAGGAACTTCGTTTCCGGATGAAAATGACCTCCGAAAAAGGCTCCAAGAGTTCTTCGTCTCAAAACCACGTGATTTCTACAGTCGCTGAATCGAAGAGTCACCCTAGCGTTGGGGGACTGTTGGAAATACTGCAGGAGAATATATTATTTATGACTAAAGTCTCTATAATATGTATCTGTCCTGTTCATTGAACTTACGAAAAAACGCTACGAACTTAGGCAATAGTCCAGAGCAATTCAGAAAGCGGATTGAGTACTCTGTTGTGTTCCTGTTATGTAGTTGAACCTACGTAAATTCTCCCTGTTTTCGGGGGTCGCTAAGCGTGCTCCACAGAGTTATTTTCTTATCGCGAGTCATCGTGGAATGATTTTTCTCAGTCTGTTTCCCCCTCAGTGCCGCTAGCTTCACGATCCAGCTGCGCCCTTACTATGTCTATATACGGAAGCAGATTTATAGCCGAAATAATCTGCCTTTCTCGGAGAACTTGCTCAACAAGGACCGCCGTGCCCCGATCCGGTTTTGCCGAGCGAGATGGTAATTGCGACCGACTGACCCAGTAGTGAGTAGAAGATGAGATGCACGTTGTCCGCACCGAACGCGGCGCGAGTGCCAACGAGAGAAATGGCGGCCCTCGCCCCTGAGACGCGGATGCCGGCCTATCGCTAATATTCCGCTGACGTAGCCCACCGTGGCAGAGCGCTGGCGAAGCTCGGCGTTCTGCTCGCTGGCCTGCTTTCGTGCTGCTCTCTGGGCTTGTTCGCTCCAGTGTTCATTCGCCCACTAAAAAGGTGTCGAAGTGGTCTGAAACATATTTCACGGAACACGGTCTATCACATTGACACATTTATACATATTTTACACTACTGGCCATTAAAATTGCTACACCACGAAGATGGCGTGCGACAGACGCGAAATTTAACCGACAGGAAGAAGAAGCTGTGGCATGCAAATGATTAGCTTTTCAGAGCATTCACACAAATTGGCGCCGGTGGCGACACCGACAACATGCTGACATGAGGACAGTTTCCAACCGATTTCTCATACACAAACAGCAGCAGACCGGCGTTGCCTGGTGAAACGCTGTTGTGATGCCTCGCGTAACGAGGAGAAATGCGTACCATCACGTTTCCGACTTTGATAAAGGTTGGATTGTAGCCTATCGCGATTATGGTTTATCGTATTGCGACATTGCTGCTCACGTTGGTCGAGATCCAATGACTGGTAGTAGAATATGGAATCGGTGGGTTCAAGAGGGTAATACGGAACGCCGTGCTCCCCCAACGGCCTCGTATCACTAGCAGTCGAGATGGCAGGTATCTTATCCGCATGGCTGTAACGGATCGTGCAGCAACTTCTCGATCCCTGAGTCAACAGATGGGGGCGTTTGCAAGACGACAACCATCTGCACGAACAGATCGACGTTTGCAGCAGCATGGACTATCAGCTTCGAGACTATGGCTGCGGTTACCCTTGACGCTGCATTACAGACAGGAGCGCCTGCGATGGTGTACTTGACGACGAACCTGGGTGCACGCATGGCAAAACGTCATTTTTTCGGATGAATCCAGGTTCTGTTTACAGCATCGTGATGGTCGCTTCCGTGTTTGGCGTCATCGCCGTGAACGCACATTGGAACCGTGTATTGGTCATCGCCATACTGGCGTATCACCCACCGTGATGGTATGGGGTGCCATTGGTTACACGTATCGGTCACCTTGTTCGCTTTGACGGCACTTTGAACAGTGGACGTTGCATTTCAGATATGTTACGACCCGTGGCTCTACCCTTCATTCGATCCCTGCGAAACCCTACATTTGAGCAGGATAATGCACGACCGCATGTTGCAGGTTCTGTACGGGCCTTTCTGGATACAGAAAATGTTCGACTGCTGCCGTGGCCAGCACATTCCCCAGATGTGTCACCAACTGAAAACGTCTGGTGAATGGTGGCCGAGCAACTGTCTCGTCACAATACGCCAGTCACTACTCTCGATGAACTGTGGTATTGTGTTGAAGCTGCATGGGCAGCTGTACCTGTACACGGCATCCAAGCTTTGTTTGACTCAATGCTCAGGCGTATCAAGGCCGTTATCACGGCCAGAGGTAGTTGTTCTGGGTACTGATTTCTCAGGATCTATGCACCCAAATTGCGTAAAAATGTAATCACATGTCAGTTCTAGTATAATATATTTGTCCAATGTATACCCGTTTATCATCTGCATTTCTTCTTGGTGTAGCAATTTTAATGGCCAGTAGTGTATTAATATTATCACTCAGGGCGATGATCAGCCGTTGATTAATTTCGTAAGTTTCACTTAATAGGTCAGCAAACTCAGGCAGAAGAGGCAGTACTGAAAAATTACAGTGCAAGAGATCGTATGAAACTATGCTGCTTGGCACAGAATTTTACAAGCTCTTTGTACTCCAACTGACAACATGACAGAAAAGGTAGATAAGTAATACAGTAACTGCATTCTCCGAATAATAGCCTCCGACCAACTGACACCTCAAGGATGCTGGGCGCCGGTTGATTTTAAATATGCGAACTTTAACATTGCAGCGCGTCAGCAATTGTGAATAATTTAATGATCATAAATAATCCGCCTCTATTGCAGATAGAAACCGGATGTTGACTTAGCTTTCGGCGCGGATAACCACGCCTGCTTCGGAACACACTAAAATTACAAACTGCCTAACGAGGCATGGTCCAACATTAATAGAGAACGCCCAAAACGGCTAAAGACCCGCATAAAATGTAAAATAAACGGTACGTGTGTACCACGTCAGTAGCTGTACTTCGCTCAAACGTCAGAAGCGTGCTTCCTCACCCCAGCCAACGTCCGGTGGGCCGCGGGCTCCGAAGTAAACTGATGTGGCGCCTGCAGCTAGGCTGTGAGAACGTCAGAAACGAACGCGCATGCGCAAATTGACAAATCGTCGTCTTCCATGTGACTGGCATAAAATGTGTAACGAAAGTGATCCGATGACCACGTCGAAGGCGCAGGAAGTTAATGCGTGTGTATGTATAATGTCCTAGCTCGAGGGCGATTTTAAAGAACGTGGATAGGCTGAAACTATATATGTGGGATAGCAAATTCCACGGATGGTCATAACGCATTCACTCTAAATAATTTGACACTAACATAGTGTTCCTACTTGTTTGTTGCTGGCTACGGCTAACCCAATGAAAAAACTGACTAAAAACAGAGTATCCATGCTTTCTGAATGCTGGCTGCCGACGTCTGTTTTGAAGACGCATATATGAAACATAACAAAAAGTTAAAGTATATTTTAGTATTTTAGATATTAACGTCTGTATTACTATCCGACTAACCTGGTTCTCGTATGTCTACCCTTTAGGCAGGATGTCTTTGGGACTACGCAGTTTACTATTGTGACAAAATAAAACATCCACAGCCGTCCTTATGATTTTATGTTATTTTATTGCAACCGTACGCTGCTCGTGGTCTCGCGGTAACGTTCTCGCTTACCGAGCACGGGGTCTCGGGTTCGATTCCCGGCGGGGTCAGGGATTTTCACTTGCCTTATCATCATCATCATCTCATTTCCATTAGTTGCAACCAGTTTTAGCGCTTCAGTGCGCCATATTGAGGCTGTGGTTGATGCGGAATGGGTTGATATGACTATATACAGGGTGGTCCATTGATAGCGACCGGGCCAAATATCTCACGAAATAAGCATCAAAGAATGGTTCAAATGGCTCTGAGCCCTATGGCACTCAACTTCTGAGGTCATTAGTCCCCTAGAACTTAGGACTAGTTAAACCTAACTAACCTTATGACATGACACACATCCATGCCCGAGGCAGGATTCGAACCTGCGACCGTAGCGGTCTGCGGTTCCAGACTGCAGCGCCCAGAACCGCACTGCCACTTCGGCCGGCAAATAAGCATCAAACGAAAAACTCGTCTAGCTGGAAGGGGGAAACCAGATGGCGCTATAGTTGGCCCGCTAGATGGTGCTGCCATATGTCAAACGGATATCAGCTGCGTTTTCTTTTTTTTTTTAACAAATAGAAACCCGCATTTTTTATTGGTTATTCGTGTAGTACGTAAAGAAATATGAATGTTTTAATTGGACCACTTTTTTCGTTTTGTGATAGATGGCGCTGTAACAGTCACAAACGTGTAAGTACGTTGTATCACGTAACATTCCGCCAGAGCGGACGGTATTTTCTTCGTGATACATTACCCGTGTTAAAATGAACCGTTTACCACATGCGCAAAAGGTCGATATCGTGTTGATGTATGGCTATTCTGATCAAAATGCCCAACGGGGGTATGCTATGTATGCTGCTCGGTATCCTGGACGACATCATCCAAGTGTCCGCACCGTTCGCCGTATAGTTACTTTATTTAAGGAAACAGGAAGTGTTCAGCCACGTGTGAAACGTCAGCCACGACCTGCAACAAATGATGATGCCCAAGTAGGTGTTTTAGCTGCTGTCGCGGCTAATCCGCACATATGTAGCAGACAAATTGCGCGAGAATCGGGAATCTCACAAACGTCGGTGTTGAGAATGCTACATAAACATCCATTGCACCCGTACTATATTTCTATGCACCCGGAATTGCATGGCGACGACTTTGAACGCCGTGTACAGTTCTTCCATTGGACACAAGAGAAATTACGGGACGATGACAGATTTTTGCACGCGTTCTATTTAGCGATGAAGCGTCATTCACCAACAGCGGTAACGTAAACCGGCATAATATGCACTACAGGACAACGGAAAATCCACGATGGCTGCGACAAGTGGAACATCAGCGACCTTGGCGGGTTAATGTATAGTGCGGCATTATGGGAGGAAGGATCATTGGCCCCCATTTTATCGATGGCAATCTAAATGGTGTAATGTATGCTGATATCTACCGATGTTACAACAAGATATTTCAGTGCATGACAGAATGGCGATGTATTTCCAGCATGATAGATGTCCGGCACATAGCTCGCGTGCGGTTGAAGCGGTATTGAATAGCCTTTAATAAACTTGTGCTTGCTAATATCCTTCGCAAAATAATGAAACGAGAAAAATTTACCACTTGCTAAATATTCGCTGTTCTTGAAGTAAAACTTCAGCATCAGGAATGACATTTAATTTATTACTTCTAGGTCTATTGGCAACACACTTCGCAGACAGTTGATACTGAATGTATTTGAAAAATTACCTCTTTGTAAGTCACACAGTTCATGAGATATGACGTCGTAAAACAGGGAGATGTGTGAAAAACTGGCTTTTCCCTAAAATGGAGTGCGCAGTACCGTGATTCTGTTCCACTAGTGGTTCATAATGAGAGCACTTGCGACATCAAAAAATCTTTAAACATAATTTCAAACCTTTTCCAAACTTTTTCTTGCATACATGCTTAACGCCAAGTATTTAACACATTAACTCATTTCTAAACTAATCAGCCGTCTGAAGCTGTTTCACATACGTGGGTTCGATTCTTTAAAAAATCGGATGTTTTTCTGGTAAAAGACAGAAAAGTAAACACAACAGAAACATTGTACGCAGAGACACTGTTCTGACTAACAGTTGACTGCATGTCCTTAAATTATTTCAAATGGTGCTTCTATTTTATGGAGACCGAAATTTAAGTGTGCCGTGGGACTCCCAAAAGCCGGCAAGGTTTTTCCAGCAATTCGGATTTCTCAGTCGAAATATTTCGTAACCTAACTTGGTATTCTGAGACAGTTACACAGTTTTGGAAACAGGAAAATAAATGCTGTAAGATAATAACACTTGTATTTTGAAATGATCACATTCTAAAAGGCGACCATTCTAGAAATAAATAATTTTGAATAAGTGGCTCAACCACAGCCGTAACGAGGAGTAACTGCGCCTCACGCAGTACGGCCAAAGCTCTTTCATCAACCCCGCCTCCTCCCCCTAACCCCTGACAGCAAACCCCCTAGCGAGGAATAGGGAGTCACCAGTAAACCACTCCATTCTTCAAAGAATCCTACTCGTATGCATAAAAAGAAAGCTTCAGACTTATAAGTACTTTGGAAACTAGTTAACGTTTCAAATATTTGTCTTTAAGCATATAAGACAGAGAAATTTTACAAAAGGTTAGAAACTTTGCTGAAAGTTCGTTGGCAGCCACTAAATGGTGTCATTACGAAACACTGGAGGAATAAAATCTGGGCGTCTTACGTTGGACCGGCGTCATGATACACGTCGGCATTAGACATTACGGAAATGAATGCTCCAAACCAGCTGCAATAGCCGGCCGGGGTGGCCGCGCGGTTCTAGGCACTACAGTCTGGAACCGCGCGACCACTACGGTCGCAGGTTCGAATCCTGCCTCGGGCATGGATGTGTGTGATGTCCTTAGGTTAGTTAGGTCTAAGTAGCTCTAACTTCTAGGGGACTGATGACCTCAGAAGTTGACTCCCATAGTGCTCAGAGCCATTTGAACCAACCAGCTGCAATAAGGTAATGTTTCTTTATATTTTATACGACATTCCTATTTTCGATTACTGCCATTTTAGGTGACCTTCGAAATAGCATTAGTAAGATTATCTGCACATAAATTGTGACTGTTTTACGTTTACATTTTCGCTGCTACTTACGTCTGGCTACTGCTTACGACCATATTGCATCTGTAGTAAAGTAGTTCTGTCATGTCCCGGTAAGTATAATAGTTCTTCCAATTATCAAAATGTAAAATTAAGTTTCTGTCAGATATTTTTCACATTTAACGTTTGACAGCTCTTTAGTATGATGCTATATGTTTAGAAAGTATATGCAGATTATCAGAGATGATGTTACTTATCGTTGTTTTTATTTTTCTTGAAAGTTTATCTGTGGTCCGTGTAAATTTGGCTTACCATTTGACTATGTCTTTTCGTGTTCTATTATGTGAATAAAGTTTTCTAGACAATATATATGTTTAAAATCTCTGTGGCCGCGCCATGTCGTGGATTGCGCGGCCCCTCCCGCCGGAGGTTCGAGTTCTCCCTCGGGCATGGGCGTGTGTGTCGTTCTTAGTATAAGTCAGTTTAAGTAGTGTGTAAGTCGAGGGACCGATGACCTCAGCATTTTGGTCCCTTAGGAATTCACACACATTTAAACGTTTTAAAATCTGTGTGTTCATTTAGAATTTCGTGCGCATAATTCCTTGTATGAATACTAATTTCCATTTCCAAAGGAATGTTCACACAAGCGGAGAAAATTGAAACTGCGTTAGAAATATTATACAAAATATCGAAAGGACTTAGAACATTTATGTTCCTGTAGTGTGATCTGGGTGACCAAATCATTCGCTCGAACTGTCCAGAATGTTCTTCAATCAATCATGGCCCGCTGACATGGCGCACTGTCATCCACAAAAATTCCTTCGTTATCTGGGAACATGAAGTCTTCAAGTAGCTGAATATAACAATTCCGGTCCTTCATCGGTTCAGTTGGCCCAGAGGACCCAGTCCATTCCATTAAAACATAAACCAAACCATTGTGGAGCTACCACAAGCTTCCACAGTGCCTTGTTGAAAACATGGGTCCATGGCTTCTTGGGGTTTGCGTCACACTCGAACCCTACCATTAGGTCTTACCAAGTGATCGGAACCCATATGACCAGGTTATGGTTTTCCAGTGGACTAGGTTTCAACCGATATGGTCACTAGCCCAGCGATATCATGCTGTTAGCAAAGGAACTCATGTTGGTCATCTGCTGTCATAGCCCATTAACGCCAGATTTCGTCCCACTATTCTAACGAATGTGTTCGTCGTACGTCCCAAATCGATTTCTGCGGTTATTTCATGCAGTGTTGTTTCAAAGGGCACGGCCGACTTCCTTCCCTGTCCTTCCCTAATCCGATTAGACCGATGACTTCGTTGTCTGGTCTCCTTCCCCAAGACAACCCAACCCCAACCCATGCAGCGTTGCTTGTCTGTTAGCTCTGACAACTCTACGCAAATGCAGCTGCTCTCGGTCGTTAATCGAAGGCCATCGGCCCCTGCATTGTCCGTGGTGAGAGGTAGTGCCTGAAATTTCGTATTCTCGGCACAATCTTGACACTGTGGATCTCGGAATACTGAAATCCCTAACTATTTCCATTAATCTAGCTACTACTACCTTTCCGAGTTGAAAGTCTGTTAATTCTCGTCGTGCGGTGGCCATAATCACGTCTGAAACCTTGTCACATGAATCACCTGAGCAGAAATATCAGCTCCGCTACCGCACTGCCCTTTTATACCTCGTGTAAGCGATACTACGGCCATCTGCGTACATGCTATACCTTGAGTTTTGTCATCTGAGTGTATGTATGGATTAGAAAATTTAACCAGCGGGATTACAAGAGTGGCCACAGAATATATGTTTATATGTAATAATAATTTCACACATTTTACAAGAAAGGTAACGCGATGTATGTTAATGGTATGAATTATTTGTTCAGAACATTTATAGATGGAAGTCATTCGCCCAAATGGGAGGATGCAATCCCGATAACAGATACCGCTGTCCTACATGGTAATGAGCTGCTTCCTTATCGGTCATCTGCCAGTAATAGACTACGCCCGGTGCCGCTCTGCGGAGCTGCCGTTTGTGCTTCGCGTAGAATTATCGGAAACTGAGGGGGGCCTTCTGCTGTATACTGTTGCGGTGCGCGATGTCGAACCAGATACAAGCGAAAGTTTCCGGGGCCTCGTGTGAAAGAAGCGGCGGATGCTGCGGGCGACTTTCGCCTCGCGGTGCTTTAATTAACGTAAGGCCCGGTTTTCTTCCGCACGCCAAGGACGGCGAATAATTACCTTACCGCCGCCATCAGACTCCCATCTGGGTCAGCTCGACCAGCTAGGAACGGCGGCGCTACTGCAGCCAGAATACGCATGCGTCGAATCGCGAGAGACGAGCGGTGAAGGTGGACCGAGCTTGACGAATGTGGTCAAGCACAGAACAGGACACGTATAAGGATAGTGAATTTTTTTTTGAAAATGCGTTGACAAAGTAATCGTTATTCATTATTGGAACGATGCAGCGCATCAATTCTTCGGTGATCAAAGAGGGTCACCCACTGCGCTACTCGCAGTGGTAAATTTCTCTCCCTTCGCTAAACATTGTAACACTTTTAAACTCGATAGCGACTCTCTATTTCACATCTGTCAGACCAGCTAGGCACGTAGTTCTCGAATTGAAGGATGTAACTGCGGATGAGCGACCCTCGTGCTGTCAGATGCACCATTTACACTGAAGCGCCAAAGAAACTGGTACAGGAATGCGTATTGAAATAGAAATATTTAACAGGCAGATTACGGTGCTGCGGTCGGCAACCCCTGTGTAAGACAAATAGTGTCTGGCGCAGTTGTTAGGTCGGTTACTGCTGCTACAGCGGCAGGTTATCAAGATTTACGTGAGTTCGAATTTGGTGATAAAGTGGGGGCACGAGCCATGGGACACAGCATCTCCAGGTTAGTGATGAAGTGGGGGGGGGGGGGGGGGGCGGCGGCGGCCCTACATGATATTAGGCGGGTGTACCAGTTTTTTTGGATCTTCAGTATATATTAGCCAAGGGTACTAGTTTTCTGGATCAGTCTGGCCATCTGGAGCTCCCGTCACTTTCATTCTTGTACAAGTGATGCATATATTATAAGTTTGCATGAAATAGGTGGAGTTCGTGCAGTCCCCTTGTAAGATAAAAAGTATTGTTCGTAATGTTAAAGACGATCCAAGTCACCGAAAGCCGGGTGTGTATCGCATTCGTTGCGAATGTGGCTTGTCTTCTGTGGAGCAGACTATCAAGAGACGCGCAGGGGATATTAGCAACACAACCGACTAAGACAATCAACCAGATCGGCTGTCGCCGAGCACTGCCTCGAATGTAATCGTGAAATGAGACCACTACCGCGGTGCAAAAGATTCTGGGGCAGCGTAATTAGGGCGTTTATCAAAATAGAGATGCCAGAAAACCCAATAACGTAAATAGATTTGGCGCTTCAATCTAAACAACGCTTCGGTCTTCGCACTCAATTTATTAGGATCTCTCCGACCATCGCATCCATCAGAAATGTAAGACGATGAGACAATTTGCGTTTCATGGAATGTCAGTGCCAGCTCTAAGAAACAAAAGAGCATCAACAGGTGTATTAGGCGTCCGGGAATCGAACTCGGCTATAAAAAACCAGCAGTTGTTAAGTTTGCCTGGATTCCAACCAAAGAGTACACACAACAGCAAAAACTGACAGCACCAGAAGACAGGCTGTGGCGGTCACCGGAATATCGTGAGGAAAATGTAAACAACAGATCGGCAAAATACCCGGAAGCAGACTACGGCAAGGGTCGAAACTTCGTCACCTGTATAAGGCTTGGAAGGTTACGAAAAACGCTACAAATTGTTATACGTATTCCCGAATTTATCCTCCGCTGAAGGCAAGTTACAATTAAACTGTTAATATATTAAAGCCTGTTTTTGACATAAACGTTTACAGAGCCAAAACAAAAATACTAAAAAGTTTTCATAATTTCGTTCCCCATAAAAATTCTCTAAGGTACAATTAATTTAAATGCATTTCTCCTTTCTAACATTGCCAGGAAGTTTCAATATTATGGATCACTTGAATTCATGAATGAACAATCTATTCTAGTTTTCTCAGGCTTCCAGTGACGTGTACCACATGAATCTGAATGTCTCTTTAGGTGAACAGCATATTTCGTGCTAACAAACTAAGCATTTTGTGCATCGAATCTGTTTATCTCACCTTGCGTTTTCCCATATAAAATGAAGTACACTTCATAAATATCGAGTAAAATCAGTGGTTAATAAAAGTTCCTAGTTTCGTCCCCGGGACGAAAATAGGAACTGCACGGAGGACGAAATTACGAACATCCCAGATTTATTATATTGCCCGCAAGAGTAACAAAGGCGAAAACATTGACGGTAACGATTCCACGCCAGAAACTAAAACACTCGACTGAAATACAACCCAATATTTGAACAGAAATCAATGCTCACGCTAGGAATTGCAGGCTGTTAATTTGATTACCACACTAGCTTACCTCAGCATAAAAAAATGAATTCCTTCTTACACGGAATCTACGCGTGCTCCACACAAACGCACTCAACAATACAGTGAATAGGGGTCGTGCATGTACGCGCTACTAAACATTTGTCACCAACTGTGGAAACCGAAAATTCCTGGGCGAGAGGGGGGGGGGGGGGGGGAGGGGGAGAATGAAATGAAACGGGAACGATATTAGAGCTTCTGGCGTTATGAAATTCTTTCGTTTGGAGAAAGCTGAAGAAGAAGCTACTATGAATTTTTTAAATACCTAAGGAGCTTGCCCATATGTAAAGAAGTAACAAATTTTCTCGAAAGCTAAAACAACAGCTACTCAACGGTGGGGTTATTTAAAATGTTACGCATTGTATTAAAAAAGTAATGAAGTTATCATTATTTTCTGCTATAAAACTACTATTGGTTATCTTAACGGCATGTACGTCTAGCATGAAATGTACGTCGGGAACTATATTTTTATTTGTATTTGGAATATTTGTTCCTCTTTGCTGCGGTTTGAATTTGATTTTATACTCGATTTGGCTCATACAAATATGAGATACTACATAATCTCGCCTTTTACTCGAAATAGGTATTTTTGGTTTAAACAGAACCGTAAAAGTCATTTAAACAACAATCAACCCTTGGGATACTAAGTTTGCATGCATCCTACAAACTTGCGGTGCACAGAAAAACAGATGTTCGCTATCGCATTTGGACGGAATCGGTTTGATACAATGGTCAAGTATCTGTTTTCCGAGCGCAAATTGTTGCATACGTATAGTGTCTGTAAATCAGGTGTTTCGGTTTCTCTATCACTGTGAAGTGAGGTTATCAAAACCTTCGTAATATTTTTGACAAAGGGAGACTATATTTGCTTATAGATGTCAAAGAACGCTTAAGGAAAATCTGGATATCGTTCAAGAAATGTGTTTACATTACTTAACCATGCCGATTTGTGCGCTCAGAATGTCTTATTACATCCCCTTAGATCACGGGCGTTATCGAAAAAGTGTGCGGGATGATTAATCGAACGTTATTACGGTCGAACGGTGTAGAGACTTAGAATTACTAGAAATCGTCCTGATGAGGAAAGGCACATTGTCATCATAGTACATTGATGTAACGGATGTTTTGACGCCAGACATTAATGTGAGCCTTCGCCACTAATTTGGCACCATTACATTTGGGATATAAACCGGCAGAATTTTACGGGCAATTTGAGTGAAATTTGGACGTTTTGCACACAATAATCCTACTGTTCTGTGTACAACTTCGGAGTAGGTTCCCCGTTGCCTTGCCATTTCACTTGCACGCTATGATGCGCCCGTATCTCAGCAGAAATGAGTCTGCAGGACATCCAGAACATGTAGTCCCTTCTGACAGTGTTCCAGTCTTGTTGGGCAATCGTCTTAGCGTGGGACAAGTTTACAAATTAGTCAATAACGCTGAATACAGGTCT
Organism: Schistocerca gregaria; assembly: GCF_023897955.1. Taxonomy (NCBI): domain Eukaryota; kingdom Metazoa; phylum Arthropoda; class Insecta; order Orthoptera; family Acrididae; genus Schistocerca; species Schistocerca gregaria. The sequence goes on from NC_064929.1 coordinate 132,529,497, forward strand.
CGATTTGGGAAATTCGTCGGATACATTGTATCCGCATTTACACAACAGGCCATTAAAATTGCTACACCAAGAGTAAATGCAGATGATATACGGGTATTCATTTGACAAATATATTATACTAGGACTGACTTGTGATTACATTTACACGCAATTTGGGTGCATAGATCCTGAGAAATCAGTACCCAAAACAACCACCTCTGGCCGTAATAACGGCCTTGATGCGCCTGGGCATCGAATCAAACAGAGCTTGGATGGTGTGTGTACAAGTACAGCTGCCCATGTAGCTTCAACGCGATACGTCAGTTCATCGAGAGTAGTGACTGGCGTATTGTGACGAGCCAGATCCACGGCCACCAGTGACCAGACGCTTTTAATTTGAGAGAGATCTGGAGATTGTGCTGGCCAGGGCAGCAGTCGAACATTTTCTGTATCCAGGAAGGCCCGTACAGGACCTGCAACATGCGGTCGTGCATTTTCCAGCTGAAATGTAGGGTTTCACAGGGATCGAATGAAGAGTAGAGCCACGGGTCGTAACAAATCTGAAATGTAACGTCCACTGAAAGCGCCGTGAATGTGAAAAAGAGGTGACCGAGACGTGTAACCAGTGGCACCCCATACCGTCACGCCGCGTGATACGCCAGTATGGTTCACCGCGATGTCGCCGAACACGGATGCGGCCATCATGATGCGTTTACAGAACATGGATTCATCCGAAAAAATGTTTTGACATTCGTGCACTCGGGTTCGTCGTTCAGTACACCATCGCAGGCGCTCCTGTCTATGATGCGGTGTCAAGAGTAACCGCAGCCATGGTCTCAGACCTGATAGTCCATGCTACTGCAAACGACGTCGAACTGTTCGTGCAGATAGGGACGTTAGCAAGCCAACTACTATCTGTTGGCTCAGGGATCGAGACGTGGCTGCACGATCCTTTACAGCCATGAAGATAAGATACCTGTCATCTCGACTGCTAGTGATACGAGGTCGTTGGGATCCAGCACGGCGTTCCGTATTACCCTCCTGAACCCTCCGATTCCATATTCTGCTATCATTCGTTGGATCTAGATCAGCAATGCCACGATACGATAAACTGCAATTTCGGTAGGTTACAATCCGACCGTTATCAAAGTCTGAAACGTCATAGAACGCATTGCTCCTCCTTACACGAGGTATCACAACAACGTTTCACAAACCAACGCCGGTCAATTGCTGTTTGTGTATGAGAAATCAGTGGGAAAATTTCCTCATGTCAGCACGTTGTAAGTGTGGCCACCGGCGCCAACCTTGTGTGAATCCTCTGAAAAGATAATTATTTGCATATCACGGCATCTTCTTTCTGTCCGTTAAATTTCGCGTCTGTTGCTCGTCATCTTTGTGGTGTAGCAATTTTAATGGCCAGTAGTGTATGTTTATCTTTCTAATAAGGTAAAATGTGGCGTAAATGTGTGTTACTGTGCCCGCGGCTTTTCTGTTGTGTGCTGGTGTTGGGGACAGTTCGGGTAATGAATGATGGAAAGCAAACAAGACGAGCCCCGGGTCGAACACGGGTACCCAACCACATCGCTCGTTTGTAGTTTCCTATGCTCCCTAAGTGATTTAGCTAGAAGTTTGTTCCACTCGCATCAATTAAAGAGAGCTAGTACGTCCCACCACCTTGGAAGTCGCGAAATATTCCGAAAAAAACAGCCACATACAAATTTTGTTTTCACATCCGGCACATTAAACAACATCCAAAAAGAAACACTCACCAATAATTTAAAAAGCAACCTGACAACCAGATCAGGACAGATGTGGTAGAACGTTTAGTCGAAGCGGAAAACCAATTGTGAGAGCAGAAATCCGGGAGCCAATCCCACATTTCAAGAAGCGGTAATGGGAAATAGTTTAACTGAAAATCTTATGTGGAAGCCCGTGAACGCAGTTAGTTTCGATGTCGCTGCATCTGTTTCGATTTTATCGACGAATCGACTCGATTTCAGGTCTGAAATCGGTACGATATATTGATCGAATCTAGTATAGGAATGTCTCTAGTTATTAAAGATGTTCATTGGAACAATTCTTACAGCTTTTTAGATCGAATCGTCGCATCTGATTAACGAACACAGCACCAGGGAAAAAAATGTTCCTCCTGTTCAGAGCAAAAAACTTCTCTTTACACCGACTAATTTGTCTTAAAATCACAGTTCAATGGAATTAATAACTTGAGTGTCACTGAGAAAGAGCGGATGTATCTTAAGTCGTTTATCGTTGAGGCTCAACCATCTTTTCAAAGACTAAAGACAACAACTCATTAACACGTCCAGATGAGTGAAGACGAAAGGTTAACTGAAGGCCACAGTACCGTGAGTATATTGATCCTCGATATATTGTTATAGTGCTCCTGAAATCTAGAGTCTTTTTTGACATAACTTATCTGGAATATAAAAAAGCAAGTTTAAATCCGTATCCATTCACAAACAATTTTATAATAAGTAACACGATTCAAGGTTTAAGCCATAGTTTTAAGATTCTTTTAATGTACAATAAGTGAGGTGTCTTAATGTGAACTGTTACTGAGATATTACGGCGAGTTGCCGTGTTTACCATTGCTAGCAGCATCTAGGGACGCAATTATGTGCTGTTATCTGTAATGCAAAAGTTTCAAAGCTTGAAGTTTAAGAAAACAGAAAAAAGTGACTTCTAATGCAGCTGCTTGGGAGACTCGTTGCCAGTAAATTTTGAGTCTTGTTTACCAAACAAACCTTCAAAGAAAAAAAATACGAAGTCATTAGACGTTCATACATCGTAATGCAGGTTAAAAGTGAAATGATTTCACCTATTGATGCAAATCTTCAGTTTCGTGAAGTGACGCTACATGCTAAAGCAAACAAATCTGTCCCGTTCTCCTACGCGTACCTTTCAGAAACTTTTCTGCATCCTCTAAGTTAAGAGAATGACATGGTTCATGGTAAGTGCTAAGAACTGCTAAACCACTTTATCTGGACTCGGACATTTTCTATGGATCTTTTGATTAGTTTCAATTTGAAAAATTATCTTTCTGCCGTAGCAGAAGTAACTGGTACAGTCAAGTACAGTTGAAGAGCTGTGCCTACATCAAGGAGACTACTTGCAAGAAAAAATATTTTGAACAACAAAAATTTTTCGGCATATTTAATTGACAACATGTATCATTTATTGCCAAATTCGTTCTACATTTTACCAAAATTTTCCAAATTCTCACTTTAAAATACGAGACACATGACAAAATAAAAAGTTTCCATATTTTTCATCAAATTAGAAGCATCTTCTCCCTCTGATTTCGTCTTCGTCTTTAAAATGACGCTGGATTGGCACTAAAAATCTTGAATGAAATTCTGTTTGATAGCCAACAATTAACAGACTTTGGAAAACGTCCTCTTAGAGACAATTTCTTCAGAGTCGTTGAAACACGTTTGCCAGTTGCAGTAGTTTCATTTATTTGTTGCCATCGAACACTACCCCCCCCCCCCCCCCCACACACACACACACACACACACACACACACACTAAAGAAAACATAAATTTTCATAAAACTGTTGCAGTTCCATTGTACTCACGACGGAATCATTTAGCGCCAAATTTAAATTGTGTGTTGAACATTGTATAAATTCAAGATTTGGGGCCGATGCTTTAATTCTTGACTACAAACGTGCGTATTTGCCTCTCATAGAGGCAGCATCATCGTATTCTTGACCTATGCACCTATCCGGTCTTCTATACAGTTGTACGTTAATCTTCTGTAAATTAGTTATTATTTATTTTTCAGATCTCTCCGCATCATGCCCTTGTGCCTCACGGAATACTAAAAACGATTTTTTATTTCAAACTACTTTCTACGTGATTCGCTTAAAACTGGGTACGAGTATTTTTACAACCTTAAATTAGTCTTATCGTGATGCGTTTGGGGGAGGGGGGGGGGGGGGGAGGCGAGGGATTTGAGGCTACAATAAGTGAAAATAGTGGCTGCTGTTTAATTCAATCGATGATCCACACTACAACAACTCTTTCACAGTTGTATCATCTCCTTCTGAACTTATGGGTTCAGATATTTTGTTTTAGTTATTTCGCGAGAATGATTTGCCCTTTCTATCCATAGATATGATGATTGTTATCGTGAAGTGAGAAGCTGTGTGGTACCTGTTTATCGAATGTTTAATTCAGGTAAACTTCTTTGGTGTGTACGCATGTTTATGTAAAACGGAGTGACCAAAAAGCATTTAAATTAATGAACATAACTGAACCACCTTAAATTCAATGAAATATTGCGTGTGTAACAAATATTTCAGCTAATTTGAAACGAAACATTCAGGACAGTTTCAATCAATTAACAAATATACAGCCACTCTCGTTTCTGCACTATCTTTAGCTGCCCCCATTACAAGTTCGTCATTGGTATCGACAGAAAACCAATTTATTAGAATCGTCCGAAAGGAAATTGGTTTGTAATATAAACGACACAAAAACCGAAAAATCATTAATTATTAGCACACCTGATTGCATTAGACAACGAACCATTATCTATCGCAGTTGTTGTGGTCTTCAGTCCTGAGACTGGTTTGATGCAGCTCTCCATGCTACACTATCCTGTGCAAGCTTCTTCATCTCCCAGTACCTACTGCAACCTACATCCTTCTGAATCTGCTTAGTGTATTCATCTCTTGGTCTCCCTCTACGATTTTTACCCTCCACGCTGCTCTCCAATACTAAATTGGTGATCCCTTGATGCCTCAACATATGTCCTACCAACTGATCCCTTCTTCTAGTCAAGTTGTGCCACAAACTTCTCTTCTCCCCAATCCTATCCAATACTTCCTCATTAGTTATGTGATCTACCCATCTAATCTTCAGCATTGTTCTGTAGCACCACATTTCGAAAGTTTCTATTCTCTTCTTGTCCAAACTATTTATATATTCCATGTTTCACTTCCATACATGGCTACACTCCATACAAATACTTTCAGAAACGACTTCCTGACACTCGATGTTAATAAATTTCTCTTCTTCAGAAACGCTTTCCTTGCCATTGACAGTCTACATTTTATACCCTCTCTACTTCGACCATCATCAGTTATTTTGCTCCCCAAATAGCAAAACTCCTTTACTACTTGAAGTGTCTCATTTCCTAATCTAATACCCTCAGCATCACCTGACTTAATTCGACTACATTCCATTATCCTTTCAAGACACTATCCATTCCATTCAACTGCTCTTCCAAGTCCTTTGCTGTCTCTATCGCAGAAAGAACCGGATTTGCAGGGCTCGTAGAACTAGCTTTACCTCGCCATAAAAAGCCAAGCTATAGGCCTACAGACATTTCCCGAAAAATCTTCCTGACAGATACGACACAATTAACGAAAAAATCAAAGGAATCATATCAGGTGCACTCGCGGTTCGAAATGTTTTTTAAGACTTTATTATGATTTTTTTTAGTATGTTGTGGCATGTGAAAATTATCTCCCGCCTCTTGCTATTTCTAGTGCGACATCTGAGGATGGGCTTATGAGAGATCTCACAACTGAAGCAGGATTTTTAAATTCTGGAAAATTTTTTATAATTCATTGAAAAGCCAGTAGCTGATGGACTTCGAGCTACTATCTGGTATCTCTGTTGTCGCTGTTTCATGTCTAATAAAAAATGCAGAAATTTAGAATATTTTGTTTCATTTATTGATTTTTCCCAGTGTTTTGTATCTGACAGTCTGTTTCAGGTCTTGTTGCAGCGTATTATTGCATATATTGTGTTTTATCTGACTTGAGAGACAATCCATTTTTCAGGATATCCATTGAAAAATCAAGTGAAATGCCGTGTGGCTAGGGCCTCCCATCGGATAGACCAGTCGCCTGGTGCAAGTCGTTTGAGTTGACGCCACTTGCGTATCGATGGGGATGAGATGATGATGAAGACAACAAGACACCCAGGCCCTGAGCTGAGAAAATCTTCGACCCAGCCGGGAATCGAGCCGGTCGCGCTGACCACTTAGCCATCGGGGCGGACAGGGTATCCATTGATAATTTACGAGAAAATTTAATTTTATTTGTTGTAACTAACCGATTACGGGGATATAATGTGCATTTCTGTAGTGCGATGCGACTGTCCGTGCACGCAGTATCACGTACACACAAATTTCGAAGTCTCCAGTCCATAATAATCTGCACACACGCCAAGTTTCCAACACTTGATGGCGGTCAACTTATCTCCGCCGGTTCCGCATATTGCCATTGTTTAGCCGACATGGGGGAAGGTCTCTATGGTCTACAGATTGCTCCGACACTCCTCGTAATGTGGGCAATGTGAACGAGAAAGTTTCTACGGCCTTTAATGTAAGGGACGAGCATCTCTCTCTTTCTCTTCCTCCTCCGCCCTCCCCCCTCACACACACACACACACACACACACACACACACACACACACACACACGATGACTTTTTTTTGCGTCACTCGTGGCGTTGCAAGTTAAAGCATACATTATCACGCATTGTGGCAGCTCACAGAGTCGGGAGTAGAATTTTTTATTCCATCATCTGCTATGTGTAACATGTGTTGTCTGCGTCCTTATATTACACGGGCTGGTAGGAAGGTAATGACTCATCTGTTTCCGAGTCAAAAAGTACTAGCAGGTATGCTACATCATGTTGATCTGTATGGTGTATTAGAGTGTACCTGTCGCACCAAGATCCTTAGCTTCTATTCCGTGTAGCCTCATAAAGTATTTCTCATCTTCCAAAAGCATTTCAGACACTTAGTTCTTGACACACATTTTCAAGCATTAGGCTTACCGTGTTTCGAACTTCTTTCGGAACAGTGACGAAAGCGTGTTTATTTCCTGTATTATGGGCTGCTCTCTTATTAACTCTTCGTCACTGTTGTTTGTATAAGGTTACTTGAGTCTCAATGTTTATTGCATATATACCATAGCGAACAACTGCTAATTGTAACTGAAGTTTATTAATACAGTGCGACATATAATCACAAGCTCTGGATAACACATCACTGTTCTACGTTTATGACCAATGACTGTGCACTTGTTAATATCTTCAGAGTTTAATTTGCAGAGTAACATCTTTATTTTAGGTAGTCAGCTGACATGTGACCTGATGATCGCCAAAAGCCGAAAACCAGTTCATAACAAATGAATGCTAAAACAATTGAAATTAGTGTGTTTCGTCGTTAAATATATATCCATTCTTGCGCTAAACGAACGAACCTATGAGACAAAGCCGAAAAGTTTAGTTTCTACACGTCTAGATATGCACAGAACTGCGCAACGCGGAACAGTTAAATATCGTCCTTTAAACAATAAAAACAGGAAACTTTTAGCTCTCCTTACTGTTGTGAACATAATTTACCGGATCAATAGTTGCATGTGACTTACACTCTGAAAGGCAGAGTGTGCAAATAAAACATTTCCCGTTACAGATATTATAAGTAAGCAAAATGCATTTCATTAAAAAAATCTACGGTTTCCTAGTCAATATTTGTAAGCTGCGAGATTTTACACTGACAACACGTACTGCAAAGTATGTACTGATATTAATGAATGACACACGTTTATCTTGCTTATTCACGTACGAGTGAACTGACAACTTGATCACTGTTCGATGCACAGCATTCTTCCAAAATTTTGCTACCACTCGCTCTGTTGCAAGAGCAAATGCTTTATTTCTGCTACAAGGTGTGTCGGGCGTTCTAGCTCTCGGGTCAAGAAGTGGCCGTGAACTCTGACCTCTGGTACGCCTTTAACAGTCTACAATTACGACAAAAACTCGCGCTGCCTCTGTGTGCTGACTGAACATGGCGCTCCTTTCACCGATAGCCCCCCACCACTGACCTTTTCCACGCAATGGATCTCGCGGATGGCGAGAGGCTTGCGAGAAAGCGTTCCACTTGTTAACAAACGTCTAGACGCTCGTGCGGTGGCTGGTCGGGTGGGCGTAGTGTCGCTAAGTTCAGTTGTGCTCCGGAGGAAAGGCGAGCTTCAGTGTACTACACGAAGATAACGATTCTGCAACAGGGACAGATCTCTCAGGGGACCTGGAGGAACAGGCTGTAAGTACTAAACATCTTCGACACTCCTTTGAGTCACAATAGACGTGAGTCAGGCGTTGGAGGTTAATGTACCGAGCTATTGATCGTGACCTACTGCCAGAGCCGAAGGGTGTTGGCCAGCTTGTTTCAGAGAACTATTTTTTTTTTTTTTTTCTGCCGCTAATAGCACACCGTCGAAGCATCAGGATTTTTCGCTGCATTTTATACTGAAACCTCTTACCTCTAAGTTCGTTTTTATGAAATTAGTTGTTATCGTGAGTGGAATATTACTATAGCTTAGTTTGTTTACGAATGGTTTTTTGCTTATTTTTTTTACAGACTTCCTCGTCTACTACGACGACTACCATGACAACGGCGGCGAAGTTGTACGGGAAGGATGTGAGCGAGTATGAACACCTGGACGTGGATCAGCTGCTCAATCAGTTAACCCCGGAGGAAATAGACATCCTAGCCAAGGAAGTGGACCCAGATGTAAGTGGCGACAGCTATCGCTTGCAATCTTATGAACTTTAGAAGAGTTTCTTGTGGTTAAATGAAAGACCTCTTGAAGTAAACACTCGACGCCAATGAATCGGCGAAGGTAGGCGGTGCCCCATGCGTTACGCGACGTAATGTTAGAACTTCATAAATGCTAATTTAGCACCATAGGTAAAAGTATTGTCTCGTTGTGTACACTTTATTTAAAAAAAAGATAAATTTATTATGGAAGCGTTCTAGAAAAAAAGCTGTCGGTGCAAATGAAGACTAAACAGCATGTGAAACCAAACCATAACACACATGGAAGTTAAAAGTTGGTGTTGAAAGACAAACATGCCCAAAGTTGTAGGAATGGAGATCGATAACTAAGCACCTGGAAATGACGGCAGTTCTATATTGAGAAGCAATCAGAAGTTGGAAATAAAGTAATATTGTCCTTCTAACCCATGCATATTTAGTTTACAATAAAATTGTCTGCACCATACATACTTTCGTGAATATGTTACCATCCCATTATTTAAATGGAGATTAATCTGTTGGCACTGATAAAGATAATGAAAACTTCTGTGATATTACAGTTGATTTAGGATCCTATCAGAAACATATTATTCACCATCCCCCCCCCCCCCCCCCCCCACACACACACACACACACACACACACAAAATCTTGTGTGTAAACTGTTTGGATAGTACCCCAGTCTTATCAGTTTGTCCCAATAAAGAATCATAAGCAAAGGAGGAATGTAGTAACTGAGGTTTCTTTCCTGCGAAAAGATAATGGTAATGACAACTCTGTTGACACAAAGCTATGACACAACCTTTCAGTTCTCATTTTCATAGTTTTGTTTGTCATAGTGTTGCTTGGCAGTTCCGTTGTATTTATGGGCAAAGAAATATTAAAACTGCAACAACGCACAGTAGATTCTCACAAAATTCTCACTCTTTGTGGCAGTCTTTCGTTATTAAAAATGGGGTTGTCAGGTAGTGGCTGTAATTCTGTGTCGTCAAAAACTTCAATGATTCTTAAGGAAAAAATCTAAAAAATTAGCCTTCTGGGCTTTTGAAATGAATAAATTGTTGACAAAACAGATACAAAGCTACTGTTTTATAAGTGACAGTGAAGCCTTTAAAGCTTATGATACGTAAACAATGGGAAATGGAAATCAGTTGGCAGAAGCTGAGCTATAACCAATACTAATTGAGTAGAATCAGTATGGTTTGACACAAACATCGGGCAAAAGTCGCAACAGATAGTTGGTACTGAAAGATGGCATTTCTGCAAAACCACCCTGTGAGAAGCTCTATAAAATTGATTAGAAGTTATAGAAGTTCATGGGTGGAGTACAATCAGTGGAATGAGCCAAAAATTTCCAAGTATCTTAGAGCCAGTGTGTTAAGCGAAAAAAAAAGAATAAAAATGATGTTTGAGTGCACAAAACACACTGTGTAGTTTGTATTTCAATTATCATGCATTTCTCTACTCAGCTCAGACATGAAGATTCTCCAAACAAAAGATTTACTTTCTCACATAACATATTTTTAACAGTCACTATTTGAAACATTCTTATGCATGTGTGAAACAGATGTCTAAATTAGTCGATCAACCATCGGTTTATTTGAATGTGGCAGCATTCTTACAGTAAACAAGAAGGTAGAGAAAAATTTAAGGGTGGTCATAAAAAAAAAAAGGATTTGATTGTCTCATCAGATAAATGGCTCCAGTGTCTCACCAAGCAAGGTGGAGCAATATTTAGCATTGGACTCTCATTCAGGACGACGATGGTTCAAACAAGTGTCGGGCCATCCTGATTTATGATTTCCATGACTCCCCTAAATCACGTAAGGCAAATGCTGGGATGGTTGCATTGAAAGGGCATGGCCAATTTCCTTCTCTTTCATTTCCCAATCCGCGCTAGTGCTCCATCTTTAATGACCTCGTCGACAGAACGTTAACACATTAATCTCCTCTTCCTCCCCCAGTGTCTGAACAAATCATCAAAATGTGTATAAGAACATTAACAGCTTCAATATTAATGCAATAATTGAGCTTACAATTATCAGAGCTGATAATGAATGGGGTTAAGAAATATATGAGAATCATTGTGGGTAACACACTTAGTAACACCAGTTTCAAATACATATAAACATTGCATTTTGTCCCTTAAAAATTCCTTTCATAATCCTGTGGTTTTTAGGCTCGTAGTGAGAGAGTCCAAGAAAAACCATTTTATTAAGGGTGATCAATTAAGAAAAATTGAGTGCTCAATGAGAATTAAAATCAGTGTAGGCTATGTGTTATTCTGATGGCAGATCACATTACAAAGAAGTGGGTCTGAGTGGTGAGTGGTAAGTGCCTCCCTCCTCCCCTCCCAACAAATGCAGAGTATTGGGTTCAAATGTAAAAGTGCTTTTCCTCCCCGCCTTGTCCAACCCCCCCCCCCCCCCCCCCCATGACCCAAAGATAAAGAGATGGATAGTATTAGCTCCTTATTTAGGTCTGGTAAGTCACGGTGGTGTGTGAACACTGCTACGTGATTCATTAAGCAATTTCCTATTTTGGTCTATATCTCTCATAGCCAACATTCGTCCAGTATTCAACACATTTTTCTTTATAAACTAAAATTGCAAGGTACATTCAGAAATAATGTGGTGCATAACATAAGAGACAAATTCCAGCAAATATAATTAATATACTGTAGGTAATTTATAGCCTCCAGTGTATGATTTCTTGCAGTTCTGTTGGAAAAGAACTGTAGGCCATGGATTGACATGTTGACCCTGGTTAGAGACTAATAGACTCTCGGCAAACTTGAAGAAATAAATTAAAGTTGTAAAGTAGGTTTTCCACACAACTTTTTCATGGCAAAGTGGCATCAGCAAATGCATACATTATGTAGCAGCTTACAGTTGTTTGACTTCAGACGACATTGCCTTTCTGTAAACATTTTAGTCTAAGTTAAGAGCTAAAACAACCAGATAACAAATATTTCCTGTCTCTGAATTCGTGGTCCTACGTCAAAGAGGAACATGACAGTGAAAGAATGAGAAGTGGATGAGTTTCAGTATTTTCCCAAGCTTCGGAGTACAATATATCCCACACTTTGTACGTGTTCTACCGATAAATTGCAGTTTTTGGTTTTCCTTCTCCACAACATTTTCTGTGTGTTGCTTCCTATTTAAGTTGTTCATAATTGTAATTCCTACATATTTTGTCGAGTTTACGGCCTTTAGATAAGACTAATGTATTGTGTAACCGAAGTTAAACAGATTCCTTTTAGAACACGTGTGGATGACTTTTTGTTATTTAGAGCCAGGTGCCAAGTTTTGCCCGATACAGATATCTTATCTAAATCTTGTAGCATTTGGTTTTCGTCTGCTGATGATTTTACTAGTGAATAAATGACAACATGATCTGCAAACAACCTAAGACAGCTGCTGTGTTCAGACTGTCTCCTAAATTATTTATTTAAGTAAGAAACAGCAGAGGGTCTGTAACACTACCTTTGTGAACACCAGAAATCGCTTCTGTTTTGCTCGATGCCTTTCTGTAATTTACTGTGAACTGTGATGTCTTTGGCAGGAAATCAAGAGTCCAGTCACGTAACTGAGACAATATTCCATAAGTGTGCAATTTGATTACAAGCCACTTGTGAGGCACAGTGTCTCTCAAGCATTTTGGAAATACAGAAATACGGAATCAATTTAAAATCCTTTGTCAATAGCACTCAGCACTTCATGTGAGTAAAGATCTAGTTGTGTTTCACAAGAACGATTTTTTCTAAACCTGTGTTGACAGTGTGTCAATAGACTGTTCCCTCCGAGATAATTCATAAAGTTCAGACGCAATATGTGCTCCTAAATCCTGCTGCATATTGACGTTAATGGTATGGGCCTATAATTTAGTGGATTATTCCTGTTGTTTTTCTTGAATATTGGTGTGACCTGTGCAACTTTCCAGTCTTCGGATATGGATCTTTTGTCGAGTAAGTGTTTGTATACGATTTGTAAGAATGATGCTATTGCGTCGTCATATTCTAAAATGAACCTAATTGGTATACAATCTGAACCAGAAGACATGCATTTATTAAGTGATTTAAGTTGCTTCTCTTGATGTTGCCCCTTCATGTTGGCAGCTGTTCTTGATTTGAATTCTGTGATATTTACTTCATCTTCTTTGCTGAAGGAATTTTAGAAGTATCTCTACACAGTATGTGATCTCTGAAGGCATCCCTGCAGACAGTGACAAAATATTAGTGAAAAGCTTTACACTCTGACTATGGACTAGAATGTGATGACACTTGCTAAGGAACTAATTCTCATCTCTACAATTTAAACATTTTGAGGATGAGGAATACGCAAGTGACTGATGTGAAATAAATACCCATGTCATTGTCATTATATTCCCATTAAATTCCCAGCAACAGGATACTAGTGTAGATCAAAATCTCTGGATGTTTGTTTTGACCGATAGCCGTATCAGTGTAACATTATGTACAAGATTTTGTGGGGCCTTTGGGTCACCATGTGTGTTTCGGCAAGTTTGTCACTTCTGGCATAGGCAATGGGGAGATTAGTTGTGCAATAGGCAGGCTAAGTTTTAGAAAATAATTGATGGAATGCAGAAAAGTGCATGTAAAGTACATTAAAAAATGGGATAAAGATTAGGCCAAGTTCTTCCTCCGACATGGTAGGAAAGGAGGGGACACACACACACACACACACACACACACACACACACACACACACACACACACACACACACACACACACACACACACACACACACACACACACACACACACAGAGAGAGAGAGAGAGAGAGAGAGAGAGAGAGAGAGAGAGAGAGAGAGAGAGAGAGAGAGTGTGTCACTATGATCTCGGAGTACTGAGGCCTTCATCGCCCACTCATAACTGCGGGCATGTATGTATGTGTTACACATGTATGAATGTGTGTGTGTTTTTCTACGTCTGAGAAACGATTTTGTATGATAGCTTAGTCTACATTTACATGTATTTGAAATGTGCCTGTCCAGTACTCAACACCTCACCTGTGTGCCAAGTAACAATCTATACTGCATCAATGTTGTTATTCCATCCCTGATTTTTCATTACTGTAGTTATCTTTTGACCTTGATCACTGTATGACTAAAGATTGTGATGTGTGCTTCTGTAAATAAAAGAAAGTCATTGCATCAGTCATTGCATTCTTCAAAACGACTGTTGTCACATTTAACATATCAGAAAATTAAGTTAGACATAATATTCAAAGTACTTAAGTAGTAAAATGACTTTTTCTGAAGCTAGCAAGTTCCATCTGCACCTTGCGTAATCTCTTTAACATGTACTGGTTAAGTTCTATTTCTTTCTCTCTAATGTTTTGTTTCTTAGATTTTTAATCTCCTTTTCTCCTCACAACTACAAATGACAGTGAGGTTCAGCTTCCCATAAGACAGTGTGATCTTTAGAAGTCGTAAAAGTGTAATAGAATGCACACGAAGTTGAACAAAATTGAATGAACCAATCCCTTAATGTGTGTCAATCATTCTTGGTTTACTTGTTGTGTCAAATCTGAGTAATATCAAGGGCATTCAACAAAATCCTCTATTATCCTCTGCAGAAGCAACTGACTCTCGTGCTGCTGTCGTGGCCATGCCTGTGACTGATTGATGTATTATTATTATTATTATTATTATTATTATTATTATTATTATCCAGATTTGATGCGACAAGTAAATCGAGAATATTGTATACAGGAATGTTGTTGAGAAACTTCTGTCTAAAACTCCCTAAAAGCTGTAGGGCTGAACAGCCTGAAATCTGTGATGCACTTCTTGCTTTTTGTTTCCTAAGTGACTTGCATTCCTGTTTTCTTGATCTGTACTTCCTTCTTCCGTCAATCATAAAAGTATTTCTTCCTTGTACTTATACTTATACTTGTCTGTGCAACTTCTGTGCTTTCCCTTTTGTAGATGTATATTCTTCTGCAACTGAACTGCCTACTGTAGTATTCGTTATCACAGTATCTACAGCCTTAGAGAACTTCAAACACATCACATCATTATTCAGCACTTCATTATCCCATTCCTTTGCATACTGATTTTTTTTCGCAATTCTCTTGGGCTACGGTATACCGTTCATCATTATTACAGTGTGATCAGATTCTGTATCTGCTCGTGGGTGTGCCATACAAACTGGTACCTGATTTTGAGATCTCTGGCAGACTATGACAATCCAGCTGGAGCTTTGTGTACCTTGATGTTTTTTCAAAATATACTCATGTGATTTTTGAACTGTGTATTTTCTGTTACTAACTGAAATTTATTGTAGAACTCAGTCTCTCTTTCTGCTCTCTCACTCCTGAACATATATACCTGAGCTAAGTAATAGCTAACTCGGTACGTTGTCCTCGATGGCAGGTGTTCATCAGAAACAAGGGTGTCACCAGGAGTGCCCGGGGAAGTGTGGTAGGCCCACTACTATTTTCTATACACATAAATGATCTAGCAGACAGGTTGGGTTGTTTGCTGATGCTGTTGTGGTGCACAGGAAGGTGTCGAGGTTGAGTGACTGCAAGAGGATACAAGATGACTTAGCCAAAATTTGTAATTTGTGTGAAAATGACAGCTAACTGAAAATGTAGAAAAATGTAAGCCAATGCAGATTAGTAGGAAAAACAAACCCATAATATTTGGATACAGCTTAGTAGTGTCCTGCTTGTCACAGTCATATTGTTTAAATATTGGCAACATGATATGGAATGGAAAGAGCATGTGAAGATTGTGGTAGGGAAGGTGAATGGTCCATGTTGGTTTATTGGAAGAATTTTGGGATAGTGTGGTTCTCCTGTACAGGAGACCGCATATAGGACAGTAGTGCGACCTATTCTTGAGTATTGGTCAGGTGTTCGCGATCCTCGCCATGTCAAATTAAAGGAACATATCAAAGCAATTCAGAGACTGGCTACTATATTTGTTATTGGTAAGTTCAGACAACATGCAAGTATTACAGAGCTTCTTCAGGAACTCCAATGGGAATTCTTGGAGTGAAGATGATGCTCTTGAAGAAACACTATTGAGAAAATTTAGATAACTGTAATTGAAGCTGACTGCACAGAGCAATTCTACTGCCACCAGTGTACATTTTGTGCAAGGACCAAGAAGATTAGATACTAGAAATTGGGGCTCATATGGAGGAATATAGACAGTCGTTTTCTACGTGCTCTGTTGGCAATTGGAATAGGAAAGGAAATGGCTAGTGATGGTACAGGGTACTCTCCACCACAGTCAGTACGGTGACCTGAGGAGTATGTCTGTAAATGTGTAGTTGTTGGCATTGTTTTGCTTTCAGTTCTGATGAAAACAGTCCTGTCACTGAGCTGTTCTCAGTAACTCACCCTGTGCCCTACTTTCCTATTTATAACAGATCCTGCTCTCGTTGCACCATATTCTGCTACTGTTGATATTATCCTATATACAGGGTGAGTCACCTAACATTACTGGTGGATATATTTCGTAAACCACATCAAATACTGACGAATCGATTCCACAGACCAAACGTGAGGAGAGGGGCTAGTGTAATTGTTTAATACAAACCATAAAAAAATGCACGGAAGTATGTTTTTTTTACACAATCCTATGTTTTTTAAATGGAACCCCATTAGTTTTGTTAGCACATCTGAACACACAAACAAATACGTAATCAGTGCCGTTTGTTGCATTGTAAAATGGTAATTCCATCCAGAGATATTGTAACCTAAAGTTGACGCTTGAGTACCACTCCTCCGCTGTTCGATCGTGTGTATAGGAGAGCACCGAATTACGTAGGGATCTGAAGGGAACGGTGATGGACCTTAGGTACAGAAGAGACTGGAACAGCACATTACGTCCACATGCTAACACCTTTTTATTAGTCTTTTTCACTGACGCACATGTACATTACCATAAGGGGTGAGTTACATGTACACACATGGTTTCCATTTTCAATTACTGAGTGGAATAGTGTGTGTCCCGACATGTCAGGCCAATAGATGTTCAATGTGGTGGCCATCATTTGCTGCACACAATTCCAATATCTGGCGTAATGAATGTTGTACACGCTGCAGTACAACTGGTGTAATGTCGCCACAGGCTGCCACAATACGTTGTTTCATATCCTCTGGGGTTGTAGGCACATCACGGTACACATTCTCCTTTAACGTATCCCACAGAAAGAAGTCCAGAGGTGTAAGATCAGGAGAACGGGCTGGCCAGTTTATGCGTCTTCCACGTCCTATGAAACGCTCGTCGGACATCCTGTCAAGGGTCTGCCTAGTGTTAATTGCCGAATGTGCAGGTGCACCATCATGCTGATACCACATACGTCGACGCGTTTCCAGTGGGACATTTTCGAGCAACGTTGGCAGATCATTCTGTAGAAACGCGATGTATGTTGCAGTTGTTTGGGCCCCTGCAATGAAGTGAGGTCCAATGAGGTAATCGCCAATGATTCCGCACCATACATTTACAGTCCGCGGTCTCTGTCGCTCTACTTGTCTTGAGCCAGCAAGGATTGTCCGCGGACCAATAATGCATGTTCCGTAGATTCACTGCCCCGTGGTTTGTGAAAACCCGCTTCATCGGTAAACAAGTAGAACTGCAACGCATTCTCTGTTAATGCCCATTTACAGAATTGCACTCGATGATTAAAGTCATCACCATGTAATTGCTGATGTAGCGACACATGAAACGGGTGAAAGTGGTGACAATGCAGTATGCACATGACACTACTTTGACTCGGTCCACCGGCTCTCGCAATGTCCCGTGTACTCATGTGTGGATTCATGGCAACAGCAACTAACACACCAACTGCACCGGCTTCTCCTGTGACAGGCCTGTTGCGGACCTGTTTGCGTGCTACGACCATACCTGTTGCATACAGTTGGCGGTAGATATTTTGCAATGTGCGGCACGTTGGATGCTCTCTGTCCGGGTACCATTCTGCGTACACCCTGCAGGCTTCAGCTGCATTTCGTCGACACTCACCATAGATGAGCATCATCTCAACTTTTCAGAGTTCGAATACACCATGGTCACAGTTCCTACAACACTACACTGTCACAGACATCTGGTAACACGGTGTACTACAGTTGGTCTGCGTGCAGAATAACAATAGCGCTACATGCGGACACTGCCACAGCTAGACCAAACCACAACAGTGCACTACAGCCACACTCGTAAACATGTCCCTGCAGATGCTGCTCGCCAACCGTGGCCCGTGTTTGTTAAAACACACAACTGAATGTCGGAGGTTTCAAGTGTCAACTTTAGGTTACAATATCTCCGGATGTAATTAACATTTTACAATGCAACAAACAGCACTGATTACGTATTTCTTTATATGTTCAGATGTGCTAACAAAACTAACGTGGTTCCATTAAAAAAAAAAGTAGGTTTGTGTTAAAAAACATACTTCTGTGCATTTTTGTATGGTTTGTATTAAACAATTACACTAGCCCCTCGCCTCACGTTCGGTCTGTGGAATTGGTTTGTCAGTATTTGATGTGGTTCATGAAATATATCCAACGGTAACGTTAGGTGACTCACCTTGTATGTGTGACCATAAATCCTTATCTTCTTTTCATTTAATTTAATTTCATTTCACTTCACTGACCTCCCTGACCACACACTCGCCCTCTCCCACAATATCTAAACTGAGCCTTTGCATTTTCATTTTCAGATTTTGCAGCTTCCCTACCACATTACAAGCTTTAGACATACCATTCTCCCTTACAGGTTCGAGGAAAAGACAATGAGTTTCATAGCAGTGTTTGGAAGCAGATGTATCAGGTCCTGAAGTCAATAAAAAGATCAAAGGCATCATGTATTTGAAGAAAACAATATTCTTAATAATGAAAGCCAACAGTAAAATAACCATAGCAAGAAAAAATTATTTGTGGTTTACTGTAAATAGCAGTACAAAATAATGTGAGATGTTCATAACCTATGACATTTCACTGTCATTGCAGTTACTACTTGAACTGTTTAATAAATTTAGTTGAGCTACTTGTTGTAACTCCACTACATCCTGTGGCTTCAGCAGCTGAGAATCGT
The DNA here is from genome assembly GCF_023897955.1 of Schistocerca gregaria. Taxonomy (NCBI): domain Eukaryota; kingdom Metazoa; phylum Arthropoda; class Insecta; order Orthoptera; family Acrididae; genus Schistocerca; species Schistocerca gregaria. The sequence continues at coordinate 132,548,127 of NC_064929.1, forward strand.
GCACTTTCCAGCCTTACCTAGACCTCAGGCTACACTGCTAACAGTCCCCTATCGTGATTGTAATTCCATACGACTAATGAAAATTGTCAAAGCTGTGTCAGGGAAAATTTAGGTGACACATAGGAATTAAAAGAAAAGGTTAACTTAAGACACAATGCAAATTGGGTGGAAGGACACAGAGCATGAATTGCATAACAAGATAAAGCCAACAGTGTCCAGTGATATTGTGACTACATACTTGAATGAAATCCATGCTTTTCTTTGTCTTAAAATGGTTTATGCACAGAAATTAATTGCTCTGAATGAAATAATTGACAGTTTGTTTCCCTCTACTATAGGATCAGTTTCTGCCACCTTCTCAGCGCTGCAACTACTCCTGTGAGAAAAGTCCAACAGGCCCACTGAACCGCAAGAAGCTGATAGAGCATATCAATAAGCAGGCTCTCGAGACTCCTGACAAGCCGGAGCTGAAGCCGTACGTACCTGGCACCGTCCGTGGCAAGAAGGTGAGTCCTGGCTGGAATACACATAATGGAAGTTGAGGTGTCGTGTGCTCAGCAGTCGCAAATGGAGGTTCGAGGTTGTCACTATGGTCCATAGGACAGAAGAAAATCCCTGACAGTTAAAAACACTCAACTTTGCATGCCTTCCACAATCAAACAAATAAAGCAATTTTATATTGCTTACATTTTCATAAGATGCGTCAGTGTTGCCACTGACGTAGACAACTGTGGCCTTCAGGCAGTACTTGGCAGCACCCTTTTACATCTTACAATGCATAATTATATTGTGAAGTATGTATGGTATGGACGTTTTGGTTGGAAATGCTTTTCATGCATTAGTTTGTCCATCTCTCGACAAGCAGTAAGATGGCAATTCAGTGAAGGAGGGACCAGAATCAACCACAGTAGTTGATAGAGCACCTCAGTTAATGTTGTTGTTGTTGTTGTTGTTGTTGTTGTGGTCTTCAGTCCTGAGACTGGTTTGATGCAGCTCTCCATGCTACTCTATCCTGTGCAAGCTTCTTCATCTTCCAGTACCTACTGCAACCTACATCCTTCTGAATCTGCTTAGTGTATTCATCTCTTGGTCTCCCTCTACGATTTTTACCCTCCATGCTGCCCTCCAATACTAAATTGGTGATCCCTTGATGCCTCAACATATGTCCTACCAACTGATCCCTTCTTCTAGTCAAGTTGTGCCACAAACTTCTCTTCTCCCCAATCCTATCCAATACTTCCTCATTAGTTATGTGATCTACCCATCTAATCTTCAGCATTGTTCTGTAGCACCACATTTCGAAAGCTTCTATTCTCTTCTTGTCCAAACTATTTATATATTCCATGTTTCACTTCCATACATGGCTACACTCCATACAAATACTTTCAGAAATGACTTCCTGACACTCGATGTTAATAAATTTCTCTTCTTCAGAAACGCTTTCCTTGCCATTGACAGTCTACATTTTATACCCTCTCTGCTTCGACCATCATCAGTTATTTTGCTCCCCAAATAGCAAAACTCCTTTGCTACTTTGTGTCTCATTTCCTAATCTAGTTCCCTCAGCATCACCTGATTTAATTCGACTACATTCCATTATTCTCCTTTTGCTCTTGTTGATGTTCTTCTTATATCCTCCTTTCAAGACACTGTCCATTCCATTCAACTGCTCTTGCAAGTCCTTTGCTGTCTCTGACAGAATTACAATGTCATCGGCGAACCTCAAAGTTTTTATTTGTTCTCTGTGGATTTTAATATCTACTCCAAATTGTTCTTTTGTTTCCTTTACTGCTTGCTCAATATGCAGATTAAATAACATCGGGGATAGGCTACAACCCTGTCTCACTCCCTTCCCAACCACTGCTTCCCTTTCATGCCCCTCGACTCTTGTAACTGCCATCTGGTTTCTGTACAAATTGTAAATAGCCTTTCGCTCCCTGTATTTTACCCCTGCCACTTTCAAAATTTTAAAAAGCGTATTCCAGTCAACATTGTCAAAAGCTTTCTCTAAGTCTACAAATGCTAGAAATGTAGGTTTGCCTTTCCTTAATCTAGCTTCTAAGATAAGTCGTAGGGTCAGAATTGCCTCACGTGTTCCAACATTTCTACGGAATCCAAACTGATCTTCCCCAAGGTCGGTTTCTACTAGTTTTTCCATTCATCTGTAAAGAATCCGCGTTAATATTTTGCAGCACATATGTTAGTGAGTGCACTTGATATTTCTGATAGGAATGATGACATTATATTTACTGTCCAGCTGTTTTTCACTCATTCCACTTTCTTGCTTGTCACTTTCAGGAACAAAATTAGGATTTACATCCAACTTGTCAATATCACTTTCTAATAACAGATTTAAATTTCTTCCTCATTTCGTGGATGCTGCCAAGCCACTTTCGAGCTAGTGGTGGGGATGTATGTCCCCTCATTGTACTCCAGTTTTGCACCCTACATGGGGCATTTGCTGCCTTTCTTCCTTTGTCTCCCTTTCCTCTTTCTATACCTTATCTTGCCTTCATTGACCTTATGTAGACCTTGGGGGTTTTCTGTCTTAGGAAAAAGGGACTGATAACATAATAGTTTGGTCTGTTGAATCATCAAACCAAACAACCCTTTTTGAGCAGTTTGTCCATGAAACAAGAAAAGTTCAGAAGCACAGACACGAAGGTTGGTTAATGTGTGTATTAATTTGTTTCTTTATTTCATTGTTTGGTGTGTTGTTTTAATCACCGTGAAAAGTAAATTAAAAGATCTGTATTGTTGTAATCACAGATTGCAGGTACTGCCAGCATTTTAAGATATCAGTAGGTAATGGTGAAACTTGACATTTTGCAGTTAATGGATTGATTTTGTCTTAACTCTATAATGGGGTGGATTTTTTTTATTTTTTTCTCAGTGGATACCTCCACCACCTCCACAACGTGAAATAGATGCTGAAGAACAGATTGCCATAGACCTGGGTGACGAGTATGAAACTGCTCTTGATAAAGCGACGCAGGAGGAAATCATTGATCTTGCAGGTGAGCTATTGTGTCATTGAAAGATGGCCACTGTGGTATTTCAAAGTATCCCAGACACTCCATAGTAATATGTATTTTATTCATTGATATCTTCTGGTAGTTTAATACTACATACTTTAGAGAGTAGGTAGTATAAACATGTCATTTGCTGTCTCATTAAAGTGTGTGTGTAATTATAGATGTTTGTGAAAGGTGGCAAACTGTTTTATTATTATTATTATTATTATTATTATTATTATTCCTCGCATATTAATTTATTATGTCGGATACTTCTCTTGGATCGTTGCAGTGTTTGTTTTGCAGGTAACTGTTTTTAATCATTCTTTAAAAATAAAGGAGTTACTTGGAATGTAAGTACTAACACTCGCATTCACAAATGTGCACAATCTTTGTTTGAAATACTTCTACATCTCATTCACTGAAAGTGATAAATTATTTTAAATATAGTACGTTCTTTTTCATATTCAACTATAGGAATAAGCAGAAATGAATAGGCATTAGTCTGGGTAATAGGACTGCCACTTTTAGCACTAATGTCTGATGTGCAGGGGTATTGTCTGCTGTAAAACAAAGTTATTTGGTCTGTTTTTGTGGGTGTGTCTTACTGGCCATAGGGAATGCCTATTAAACACACAGTATTCTCTTCTAACAGATGAATACCAGTTCATTCAAGAAACACTCTGTCCCACCCCCTCCCCTACCTCCCCTCCCCCCCACCCCGACCACCACACACACACACACACACACACACACACACACACACACACACACACACACACAGTCTCTGGCAGCTGTGGCCAGACTGCAAACAGCAGTGCGTGACAGGAGGGGCAATAGGTAAAGGCAACGGAGTGGCATGGGTGAAGGAGGTGACTGGGGGGGGGGGAGAGGGGGGGGGGAATAGCTGGATAGAGGTGGAGGACGGTAAAGTGCTGCTTGTGGGAGCATACAGGGATGAAGTGGAGAGAGGGTAGGGCAGCTACGTGCAGTCAGGAAGTTAGACGGAGGGCAAGGGGAGGGGGGGAGATGATAGAAACAGAAGAGAATTAAAGAAGACTGTGGGGCCATCAGTGGAATAGAAGGCTGTGTAGTGCTGGAATGGGAACAGAGAAGGGACTAGATGGGTAAGGACAATGACTGTTGATGGTTGAGAGTAGGAGGGTTACGGTAATGTAGGATATATTGCAGTGGGAGTTTCCACCTGTACAGAAAAGCTGATGTTTGTGGGAAGGATCCAGATGCCGCTGCCAGCAAATCAGTCATTGAAATGAAAAACTTAGTGATGGGTGGCGTGATCAGCAACAGATTACTCCAGCTGTTTCTTGACTACATTCGTCGGTGGCCATTCGTGTGGTCAGATGGCTGGCCGGTTGTCGTGCCCATAAAGAATGCAGCACAGTGGTTTGCAGCTTAGCTTGTAGATTAGGTAGCCCTGCTTTTTATGGGCTAGGTGATGCTTGTGACCGGACTGTAGTAGTAGGTGTTGGTGGGAGAATGTATGGGACAAGTCTTGCATCTAGGTCTATTACAGGGATGTAAGTCATGAGGTGAGGGATTAGGAGCAGGAGTTGTGTAGGGATGGATGAGGATATTGTGTAGGTTTGGTGCTGAGTGGTATTGAGTCACGAGTGGAATGTACCTCCTGTGGCAGGATGGGGGACTTTGGGAGGTGGTGCATGACTGGAGAGACAAGGCACGGGAGATCTGTTTCTGTACAAGGTTGGGGTGGTAATTACAGTGTATGAAGGTGTCGGTGAAACCCTCAGTATATTTCGAGAGGAAACATTCATCACTACAGATGCGATGGCCGTGGGTGGCTGGGCTATATGGAAGGAACTTCCTGGCACGGAATGGGTGGCAGCTGTCAAAGTGGAGGTATTGCTGATGGTTGGTAGGTTTGATATGGATGGAGTTACTGATCTAACCACTTGGGTTCAGTAGGACCAGGTGAAGCAAATGGTGGAGAAGATATTGTGGTTCTGATGGAATGTGGACAGGTATCCTCATCCTCACAAAGGTGTCATCAGTGAATCTGAACCAAGTGAAAGGTTGGTATTTTGGGTGTTTAGGAAGGATTCCTATATGCGGTCCATGAATAGGTTGGCACAGGATGCTGCCGTGTAGGTGCCCATTGCCATTTCCCAGAAATGTTTGTAGGTAGTGTTTCAAAGGAGAAGTATTTGTGGGTGAGGATATATTTGGCCATGGTGACTAAGAAGGAGGTTGTAGGTTTGGAATCTGTTTGGCATTGGGAAAGGTAGTGTCCAATAGCGGTAAGGCCAGGGGCATTTGGAATGTTAGTGTAGAGGGAAGTGGCACCAATAGTGATGTGCAGGGCACCATGTGGCAAAGGAACAGAAACTGTGATGAATTGCCCGACCACCCACCCGTCCTCCGTCTGACCTCACGACTGCACTTAGCTGCTTTACCTTCTCTCCACCTCATCCCTATATGCTCCCACAAGCAGCACTTCACCATCCTCCATCCCTGCCATGCTACCCCTCCCCACCCCAGCCTCCTCCTCACCCCCACCACCTGGTTGCCTCTCCCATCATGCACTGCTGTTTGCAATCTGGCCTCAGCAGCCAGAGACTGTGGTCATCTGTGTGAGAGTTGTGTTTGCATGAGTTTGTTGTCTACTTCCAATGAAGGCCCTGTTGGCTGAGTGGTCACTTTCTGATAGTCTGTTTGTTGTTCCTATCAGTGACTTGCCACCTTCACTGGTATGGTGAGTAGCAATTATCCTTTTTGTAATATTGTTAAATTCAATCTGTATATGCCATTGTTCAATTTACATATTAATACAAATAGACAGAATGCCGGCTAGTGCATACTTCAGGAGGCGAAATTAAACTCCTGCCAATACACATATTTATGAGTGAAAGCACTAATTTTGCCTATTAATGACAGGCAGGTCCCTTTCACTCATAGAATCAGTGTGTCCTGGTGCTCCTTCCTAACTTTCTGGAACATATCCCCCTTTCCTCTGAGGATAGATCTAATACGATTAGTTTTTCACTTTTTAAATGTGTGTGTTGGCAGAACAAGAATATCGCCTCCCAAAGGTGCTGGCCAGCATTTCTGTCTCTTTGTTTTCTCAAGTAGATTTTCCTTTGCTCAGTTAATATATTTTTTATCTGCACATGGAAGTGGGATATCTAATTTTATTGCTGATCACCTATCTCCTTTATCAGGAACTAGTCAGTTCATTTGCATAAGCCATGGCTATGGGATGGTCTGCTATTAACATCAGATCTTCCTTCATGCAGGAGACAGCACTTCTGGAATGATGTGTAAAGAATAATGCAACGCATGTCTAATACACACAGTCTGAACGAACCTGTGTGATAAATCAATTTCAGATGAAACATTGTCAGTTGTTTATCAGTCTGGATGTGTGTGCAAAAGTGGTGTTTTGCTACTAGCAGGTGTGTCTTAAATTCATGTACAGTTTGTCCTACTTCAAATAACTGTAATTTTTTCTGTGCGCTTGGGTTACCATCTGTTGTCTGCCAGATAGTGATTGTTGTAGGAACCACAGGTTCAAATGCTCTTATACTTCCCAGTTGATGACATATTGAAATCATATGTTTGGCAAAAAATTTCTTAGCTGCATCAAGAACTGCACAGCTGGTGATACCTAAGTGATATTTCTCGCTGTAATTCAACTTTTTGGGTAGTGGGTCACAACCTTTCCATTGACTGCTTGAATTTTCTAACTCTAACAGTGGAAAGTCCAAGATAGGTTATATAATATCATGAAATGATAGATCACTACTAACTGTATAGAGAAAGCATTAAGTCGCTGACAGGCACAGTGAACAGACTGCTAAACATTGATGCTCTCACAGATGTGTAACAGCAATTAAAAACTCATAAAAGAAATTGAAATTTGTATCTGGGTATAATGTAATCAAGCTGTTTTCCAGCATGCTGTGACAACAGATTATATGTTCAAAATACGTTTTTTAGAGATCATCCTTTGTGCTCACCCAGAAAAAAGCAAAAATTAATGAACATGTTGAATTAAACCAATAACACCACAATCGGTCGAGTGGTTAAACCATAAGCATAAATACGGATTTCTGCTTAATGACATACTTTGTCGCCATTGCTGTTATGTTTAATGCTTTTCTTATAAGCCTCTTCATATGCTCACCACCATTAAAGTGTTATTTTAGGCTTGATGAGAGAAACAAGAGACGTGAAAAAATGAGTTTACTTCTTCAATTTAAAATGATTTTACCTCTCCCATTGATGTTACAAGTTTATTAGAAGTCGACTCAGTGAATATATGTACACTGTGTAAAATGTAAATTTGAAAGGAAGGTCAGGTGCTACAGTTTCGTTTCGTGCACTCTATCACTGCTGCCAATCTTTACGATCTGCAGTGTATGGTGCAAAGTATATACACGAAGAGTTTATGTGGTTGTTGCAACTGTATTGTGTCAGATTTGAACACGAAAGTCTTTAAAATGTGCTATCGCAAAACCCTTGTTCTATTTCTGTGTGACATGTCTGTCATAGCACATCAGCTGCATGAAAAGTATATTTTCAGCAGTTCACAAAATGCTTTCACCCCTACGTGCTGAAGGGCCACTCCCACTTAGCACACATCCAGTATGTGAGCTCATTTTACATGGGTTAGTGTGGTGCGGTGGCTGCACTAACTCTTGGGTGACCTATCAAGTGGCCAGCCAATAAGAATTCACTAGCTGGAAATTGATGACATTTCTTCGATTATGACCAAGCATGTTCTTCGAGATTCAATGTTTGAATTTAAAAAGTTGACAGTTGATATTGTTGCTGAGTACAGTAAGTTGGAAATACATACAAAAAAGATGAAACAGAGTTAAGTGACACAAGGAAAGGTGGTGGCTGGACCCCTTCGTCACGTATTGGCCCGGTCCGGAACACTTCACGTTGACTGTCTTCTTTTGCCATTATGGCTGCAACCTAGAAGTAGTTGCAACATTTAGCTTCACCATGTAATTATGATAAAAGTTGTGTTGTCAACACCAGTCATGGATTACGTCAGCATTTCCTCTCTCACATCTCCCTCACCACAATGGCCTTTTAATACTCCCTTAATTCCACCACTACCCGTCATGTCAACCATCTTTCTTTTGAGCCACTTATAACTTGTTCAGTCACATCAAATGTCAACAGGAAGAAAACACAATGAAGTCAAGCGAGAAGTTGAGTAAGAACTTAGAATCGAGGTAAACCTTACTAGGAAGAAATGTAAAATCAGGGAATTTTAACATTAATCTTACGGGTTTTTCACAAGGGCTACGAATTTGTGGTGTAAAATTGCAAAAAACGTAAAATCGGAGAATGTAACATCAAATTTACAGTGTGGTGTTAATATTCTCAATCTAATATTTGTGCTCATGACTTCCAATACCAAAAGGTTTTTTCATCCACAAATACAGATGTATACATTGCTCAATGTGTGGTATTTTGTACATATATTGGCCACTTTATACCCTATTCCACTTGCGTACTGATTGAGGTAGTAATTACTGCCTATATACCTCGATGTGCAACTTCCTTCTGTATCTTCCATTTTACTATCATGGTTCCTATGTGAGATATTAGGGCTACAACAGAATTCTCTAAATTTACTGAATGGGATTTAGAGAGAACAAAATCACATTTACTTGGAGGATTCTCATTTAAATTTCCCTAGCATCTCTGTTACACTCAAGTGTGAGTTTTGCTGAGCTGTAGGGTTCCTGACTGCATGACTGATTTTGATCTATGCTGCTGTCACACTTGCTGGGTAAGTACTGCGAATACTAACATTTTGTATGTGATTTCATCTACATTTGCACTAAAACAAATCCTTCTTTCATTCACTTTGCCTAATGAAGTTTTATGTATTTGTACCTCATTTATGTAATGTGAAGAGCTACAGATTTTAACTACTAAATCTCGTAACTCGATACTATTGTATTTCACATTTATGAAGCATGTGTTTTTCCAGTCATATTACTTGTCAGGATTTGTAATTGTGTTGAACATAATGTAAATGTATAAGAAATGGATAGACATACAAACTGTGAGACTGAGCTCCACAGTGAGCCGACAAACTGTGTAACAAGCCAAAACGGTAGTGGTGGTTCATCAAGAGAGGGAGAAAAAGGGGAAAGGGGGAATTGTTGTACATCCTAATGCAGTCAACTTCATCAAGGCTATAAAATTTTGACATTTTCATGAAAAATTAACCTGATTTTCTTGGCCAGATAATTAAAACACGTCACCACATGCCACTGATGAAGTGGACGTTGTTAAAATAGTAATAAACATTTTATATTTGTTACTTACATTTATTTTGGATGAAGAATTATTAGGTGGCGAGTTCTTATTTTGTAATAATCTGACATATTTTTATTCCAACATTTATTTTCTGCAGGTGGAAGACAGAGTTATCAGTGACATCAGTATCGTGGTGTAAATACCAACCATAAAACAGAATGTAAGATATTGAGTACAACTACTACTTCCAAATGGACTATGCCACCTGCCTATTTATAAAAATCTAATGATCAGATAGTTACAATCTGTTGTTGTTCATCTTAATTGCAATTTCTTCTGCTATTTTACACACATTTTCTATTATTTACTATATCATTGACAGCCCATTTTAACGATTGTTTTTCGTGACAAAATAGCTTTAAATTGATTACATTACTTCATTTTTTCTGCTGTTATAATTATATTGGTAATATTGGGCCTTTTCCAATTAATGTTGGTTTTTTTTATATTTTTACTGTACACGAACAATGAGCTGCATCTTACATCTGTGTTTTTATCAGACATTATTATTTTAGCCATTTTCGTACAAGTTTTAAGTAAAGAAAAATTCTCTAAAGCATAATCATAATTAAGAAATATCATTGCAGAGATTGAAGAGAGAAATTATGAGTATGAAATATAAATGTGTGTTGGCCGTACATTCGTTTTGTGTATCATGTTCTACAATACTATTCAATATTGATGGTTATATTACAATATGAAACTTGAAAACTTTATTTTCTAGATTACAAACAGACATAACATTTTGTGTAAGTGTCTCTTCCTTGCAGTTCTGCAAGTTTTCTGTGCTCCTTGGAAGTACATAGATGGTGACATTATAGCAATTCTTTGACAGCTATCCTGGGCTTCCACTCGATGATGAACCAGGAGCAGTACCACGCGTCTCTACTCAACAAGGACCAGCCAGTCGGTCTGGGCTGGGATGGTATCACGAAGGCTTCGCAGCCGAAGCCGTACCCGGCTGAGCCGCCCAACCTCACAGATCCTGACTCAACTATTCAGCAAGTCAAGGATGATGACCCCACTCTTATTGACCTCAACTGGAACAACATTAAGGTCTGTTGGTGGATTTTCAAATATCTACATCAGATTTACCCCCCCCCCCTCTCTCTCTCCCCCCCCCTCACTATTTCTCTTCCTCCCTTCCCTCCCCTCTCCCATATTCTTTTCAGTGCCCGGTTATGAGGTAGTGCATGCCACAGACAATCCTCAATTTCAGCACATTATGTTGCCTGCTCACATAACTCCGTGTAAGATGCAGTGTAATTGGTATAATTATTAAATTTTAAAACTTTTGTGCCAGTTAGATAGTATCTGGTATTAATAAGATTGAATAGCAATTTTACTGTTTTATTGTTCAGATGGTGTAAGTAATTACTTTTTTCACAAAAAAATAAAGCATGTGTATGTAGTGTATAACTGACGTATTATGAAATTCCTTTCATTTTAGACACAATCTCATTTATAATAAAATAAAGCTTTGTTCAGCACCTGTGCCATATAGAATCTGCAGGTGGCCAACTTACTGAAAAAACTGGCCATGGTTGTCACATTATATGATAATAGTAAGTCTTGTAAGTTCCTATTAAATGGAATTCCTATGAGACTGTGTATTTGTACTGTTGTTTTTATTTGTTTTAGAATATTTCTGAAGAAAAATTTGAGCACCTTTTCAATGCGCTGCCTGAGAACACCCATTTGGAAACACTGAGTTTGAGCAATGTGGGAATGACTGACAACTCTGCTATCAAGTTAGCAGAAGCGCTCGAGCGCAACACTACTTTACGTGTCGTCAAGTGAGTAATGAATTATTTTGATACATCTCAGACTCTCAAAAGCTATTTGTTATCCATTGTTGTTGATAATCATCTTGGAACAAAAGTATTTCATACCCCTAGCTCATTGAAACATGTCTTAATTTTATTTGTAACTGATATTTATATTCCAAGAAAAATTCAATTCCAAAGAAGGCAGGTGCTATCAGATGTGAGTATACCTGAAGAGTTAGTTTAAAAAGTTATGCATGCAAAATAGTGGCATGACTTACTGACAGAGGAATGGAAAGACCAGTAGAAACTGAACTTGGAAACATAAGTGTGGATTATGGAAAAATGTAACAAAATATAAGCCAATACTGATCCAACTTAACTTAGAAGACAGACTGATGAAAGGCAAACCTGTATTTATAGCATTGGTATCTTTAGTAGAAGCTTTTGAAAAAGTGATGAGAATACTCCCTTCGACATTCAGAAGGTAGTAGGGGCAAAATACAGGGAGTGAATGGTTTTTTAAAATGTGAACAGAAACCAGACTGCAGTTCTGAGTGTTAGAGGGCATGAAAGGGAAGCTGTGATCGAGTAGGGAGCAGAATCCAAGCCACTGAAATTAAATTCTTTCAGGGAAAATGAGGAGAGAGAGTGTGAGAAATGATGTTAGAAATGGGGTTGGAGTATAAAAGCAGAATGAGAGAATTGAGAATAATATGTTGTAACATGTCAAGAGAAATGGAAGAATACCAAAATGAAGACAGGCCAATGCTGAAGGCAGGAGGGAGAGCTAGAGCAAGACAGACTCAGTAAAGAAGAGTTTTAAGAAAAAGGAATCTGGACTGGAACAAAACAGTTTCAGAAGAAGAACAGTGGAAGGAGAGAGGAACGGGAGAAATCCGATAGATGTCCCAATGCGGCCTGATGCTGGATAAAGGGGAAACCAAGACAAATGATTTCCTGCTAATGGTTAGAGTTCTTATTCCAGCTGTATTTATTAGCTTTTCTCATGAGTATAGTTTCTCACCTACCTTTAGTTTTCAATTAATTTCTCTTACTTCTGTTAATTTTTGAAAGTAATTGTCCAAGGAAGTTTCATTTTAATTCTCACTTTTATTTTTCAGTGTGGAAACAAACTTCATCAGTCCACCCGTTATTGTGAAGCTTATTAAATCCCTCTTGGCAACCAAAACAATTGAAGAGTTCAGATGCTCTAATCAGGTATGTGCAATAAACATTTTCTCTTCTAATTCACTGTTCAGTATTTGGTGTTACAACAAATTTTAATTAGTAAATTTATGTAGCTGCTGGATGTCATTATAAATATTTTGGGGTATCCAAAAGTTACAGAAATATGAATCTTTTGCAGCACAATTTTTTAAAGTACAAACTGAAATACCTGTAGGGCTCTTGTCATACTTGCTTTTTGTGTCCGTGTGGCAAGTGACTGTATGATAAGCGGTTTAGTTAGTTATTGGTGAGCATGTTTCTATTGTAATGTTTCCACAAGTTTGCAGGGGTTGACTTGAAAGAACAATTTGTCTATTTCATTTGGAACTTGGGAAAATTGTTGCAGAAAGACACCAAAAATTGCACCGAGCTTTTTCAGACGACAGTTCATGTCATACACCGACTTAAACACTGGCATAAGCATTCTAAAAAAGGGCAAAAATTAAGTGATGTTGACCACTATTCTGGTAAACTGTCATTTTTCATGAGACCAGAAAATGTTCAGGAAGTGATGATTCTGCAATATGGTAGACAGACCATTGGGGAACTATGCTAAACTTAGGAAAAAGTTTTGGTACACCTGAACGTTTTGTCAGAATAACTGAACATCAGAAGGATTATGCCAGTTTGTAACACAATAGTTTCAATATGATCTGAAGCAGCATCACTTGTAGGTCTGCAGGAACATAAACATAAACACTTGTTTCAAGATGATCCAGACTTCCTTTCAAAGGCTGCCCGTGGCAACAGAAGTTGGATTTATGGCATGACCCTGAAACGAAGTATCAGTTCATCACACTGTTAGTCTCATTCTTCATTTCAGCCAAAAAAATCTATAAAACTCAAGACTAAGGTCTTTTAAATACTGCCAGAGCTCGTGAAAATTTTATCCCTCCTAGTTAGATGGTCAATAAAAGTTCTGTCATCTTCATTTAAGACATTTGAGGAAGGAAATGAGAAGAAAATGTCCACAAAAGTGGAATTCAAATAACTGCAATAACTGCCTATTCTGACTTGGCACTGAGGACGACGCACTGCCTTCATTAATCACAATTTTTTTTACCAAAAATAAGATAGCAGTTGTTCCCCACATCAAGTTAAAGGGGCGAAGTTTTGATACAGTGGAGATGCAAATGGAATGGCAGAGGGTGCTAAACACCATAAAAGACGTCCAGGATGCAATTCAAAAGTGGCAGAAGTTTTCAGATAGTATTTTCTCCCAGGACTACTACTTTGAAGGTGGTGGTGCAGTATATGAACTAGAGAAAGAGTGTTAATTTTGATATATATCAGGAACTTTTGGATACATCATCATCAAATTAGTATGTGGAAGTCGGGTACAGTGCAGGCACGATGTAATTGAAGGACAGCTCGATAAGGTGAACTTGCACTTTATTGAACAAATACATAGACAGATAATGACACACAACTTTACAACATGGACACTAAGGTCAAACTGAAATGTCTGGTCAAGTCACAGATATTGCACTGACAGTCCATCAGCTATGTATCTCGTAGTGGGTGTCGTCCACAAGTAACCCATTACCCGGTTAATTGTTTATCTCAGTTTTATGTTAGATAGGGAAGTTACGTCCTGTTATGTAATAAGACTTAATTTTTAAAAGTATGTGTACAGTATACAAATTATAATGTAAAATCTTTTACTGCTCCATTGTAATATTAACATGAAACTTATAATATTTTTGTTTCTCCTCACTCACACCCACATCAATAGGAGGCTAAGTTGAAGAAAGTATGCAGTGATCCTATAAGAAAGTTAAACAATAAATAATACACAACAATTATGGTGATGTCAAACAGAGAATGTATTGTGACAACGTGTATTAAGACATATTGTTACTCACAACATAGTGGAGCCATTGAGCACCAGACAGGTGTATATAAAAGCCCATTGGCATAGTGAGGTGGGAGGGAGGGAGAGAGAGAGAGAGAGAGAGAGAGAGAGAGAGAGAGAGAGAGGAAGGGTGGGGGGTCATATTTTGCATAACTGTCAGCTGCTGTGGCTAGTTCTTAACAGATTCAGCAGTCACAGGCTGATTTTGTGAAGCATATTTGTGCTCATATCAGTTTATAGAAAAAGTGTGTTATGCAATTGCAGTTTGAAAAATCAGCTAGAGACCACTACTTGCTTCAAAGTGTCTTGGACATGCGGTTGGCTGGATTGGTCATTGTAGAACAAATTTTCAATGGCATTACACAAAATCATCAGATTACTCCTGCTGACCGATGTCCTGAGCTTGGGAATGTGGTATGTAATTATGTCTCTGCTGCCTCCACTCCAGACTGAACCACAGTGGTGAGTGTGGCTCGTTTCTGGGTGGATCTCAGTCTGTGCTTCACGTTTGCACTGCTGTGTGTTCTGACCTCACTGCCTTTGGAGCAGCACCTGTGCTAGGTTCCACCACTGGCTGAACTGAAACCCATTTTCCTTGTGGATTATGTTATTTTTTTCTGAATTCTGGTAGCCTCTGTGTATACAAAGTCCCTAAAAATGGATGAGAGTTCCAAAATTTTTCTACTTTCATATCTCATTTTACAGTTTGACATTGTGCAGTGATCAGGAGTTGTTCATGTTGTTTGCTGCTCAGAAGGGAGCGTGGGGGAGGGAGAGATAGCAGGTATGTACATCGAGCCCTCTATCTGGGGATGCCAGTCTTCACAGGTACCCTGAAGATAATGGCCCATTACATTATCAAAAATTCCTTCAACAACCGATCCACCTGTCTGCATGCTACACACACTTTCAAGTGGTATTTCACCAGGAAACCAATGCACACACATAAATGTCCTGTACATTTAAGTAAACCTACTCGATGTTGGAGGTATGACCCCCTAAACTGTGCAGGGGAGAGACAAGGAAAAGTGAGTACATTGTTTGGCACCTTCTCTTTACAAACATCAACCTTCGCTGCAACCAGTTATTATTGGGACTGACACTGACAAATGTTTTCGTGATTTTGAAACTGAAACCATGGGTCGGTCATCACAGCTGTTTGGACAAACATTTTGTAATTGATAAGTATATGTTGTGGCATTTCTTAAGAGACCGTAATATTGTAATGTGGTGCCAGGCAAACTTACTATCTTGCAGAGGTCGCAGGTGCTGGGCAACAAGATAGAGATGGACATAACGGGCCTGGTGGAGCAGAACCCGACACTTCTGCGGCTCGGCCTCCACCTGGAGTACAATGATGCACGCCACCGCGTTGCAGCTCACCTCCAGAGGAACATCGACAGGAGTAAGTGTCCGGGTTAAATTGTATGGCTCCCGCAGTTAACTGCCTTTAGCTGTTACATGTTTTTATTCAGTACTGTAATGCAGTTTCCAGGTGTGGCAGTAACTACAATGCAGAAACTCATATTTTAGCAGATACGAGAGAGTTGGCATCCAGTGTTTGCTGACAGAGTGTTTGAATTGCAGTGTTAGTTTTATTTTGTGTGAAACAAATATACAGTGTGTCTGAGGAGTCGTCATATCCCAGAACAGTACAGGTTACATTGCAGTACTTACATATAAATGGATCTGTATGGACACCATTTGAATTGTGCTTCAAAAGCCCTCTTAGAGTCTTTAGTGTAGTTTCTCATTACTGTTGGACTGACATAGAGCCATGTGGGACTTAGTAATTGTCTTCATGAACTGTCTAGCACGCTAAAGTCTGAGAGTTGTGGTGGCCATTCTAGTGGGGTTAGAGTTGTTGCTAAATTAGGCAGAATCCAGTGGCTTCAGAATTGTACATTGAGGAACTCTCACACATGAGTAGCAAAGTATGCTGGAGCTCTATCCTCTTGTAACCACACACAATCTTTGTCCAAATAAGAAGTACCATTAATGTACCCTTTATTATAGGGAGGGGAAAGGGGGGGGGGGATAGCCCAGGCAGTTTTCGTGATGACGTCCCACCCATATCATAATGTGGGGCAGGTACCTACCCAATTCATGCAAATAATGGGAATTTGATTTAGACCATAAAATCACATCCCTCCTGTGAGCAATATATCACATGTTAGAAAATAACTTTTCTGAGAGAGACACACAGTGTGTGGAAATTGCACAAACAACGCACAACAGGCTGCAACTTTTTTCAGTGTCATCACGAGATAACCCATTCACAAACATCAGAGTAAATGTTTCCGTTTCAAAATCTTTACTAATGTGGTCCTACATTGTTTACTACAGTATTAGAAGCTTAGCTGCTTTTTTTTTTTTTTTTTTTTTTTTTTTTTTTTTTTTTTTTTTTTTTTTTTTTTTTTTTGAATGCATTTTCTTGGCACCTCACTTGATCGAGTAACGGTACTGGGACTTCTCAGACACACTGGCACATTAAATATGAAAGTCAGAAATGAATTTTATTGACTTTTAACACAGGAAAGGAGGATACTAGAATGGGACGTCTTTCTGCCTTGCTCCAATTGCAACTGCTTCGGCAGTGGTATGAATGTGTTTCTTTCATGTATATGAAATGGCCTTCGTTCAGCATCCAGCCAGTACAGAGTGCTCCAAAGTTGTTGTTATCTTCCTTATCACAAAAGATCGTTAGCATTTTGTTGGCGTTGTTCAAAACATGAATAGTAAACCGTCATCTTTATTTGTGTTTGCACCGTACTCCTCTTGTCACTTCTTCCTACAGGATCTTGTTAAATCTGTATCAGTGGTGCAGCACAACATCCTCCGTAATCTAAGGTTGAGATAAAAAATTGATGAATCAAAATAAAGAATCTGTATTAACATGAATTATACCTATGGAGTGGGAAGTTTTGTTGACTTGTGTTGTCATAGTCAAACTTTAAAGTGAGTGAGTGAAATGGTTAAAAGAAAAGAGGAGGAAGGCCTTGCAGTGTTTGAATTGCAGAACACATTTATGCAGTAAGGCATTCATTTTAGCAGTGTTCAAAGAGATCTGCTCTAAAGGATGCTAGAGCTCTTCAATTATATGATCGGAGTGTGCATTGAATTTTGCAATAGGAGTTGCATATATGTCGGTATGAGAAGAGTGCTGATCAACAATTGTTTAAGATTTTTTAACTGTGAGGGATAACTAAAAAATTTTTATCATCACATAAAAAATAAAGATGCATAATTAAGTTTTTGTTGTTTGCAAGTACAGGCCTTGTACACCTTCAAATCCTCACACCATTGAAACGTAGCATACCACTAGGGGAAGCAGAACAAAATGTAATACTGTGCAGTAATTTGTGGAGTAGAGGGTTCCAGCAGTGTCAGGCCACTCACAGGACTTCTTTTGGTGTAGTGCTCAGTGTGACAAAGCTGCATTTCCACTGAGGTGCAAAGAGATTACTGCATGATATTCCATTTTGTTTTGTCTCCTCTGGCAACAAGCTGCAGTACCGTGGTGCGAGGAATTTTGATGTGTGCCAGAGCTGTGGAAGTGTGTGAATTAATTATGTATCTTTATTTTTTTGAGGTTATAATTAAAACTTTTGAACTATCCACCGTAGTTTGTCAATAAAGGTGACTGACCCAAAGAATTAATGTGTGTTACCAGTTAGGATGATACGAACTGTGCTGTCATTGGTCTCGGGGACAGTGAAGTAAGATTTTATGAAGTGGCAATAGTATGGGTGTGTGTAGACCTGGTGAACATTTGACGAACACTATTTCCCCTAGTAAAATCTTCCACTTCTTACAGCCACATGCACGTCAAGTGGTTAAACTGCCACAAGTTTTCAGCCAAGTACTCCTTGGCTGTAACTGACTGCCTTATTGTCTCTGGTCTGGTCCTTACAACAGTGGATAATCCTGTAGCATGCAATCACCAAAATGTATGACACAAAATGCAGAGTAATGTAACAACCATCAGATTG
This sequence comes from Schistocerca gregaria, assembly GCF_023897955.1. Taxonomy (NCBI): domain Eukaryota; kingdom Metazoa; phylum Arthropoda; class Insecta; order Orthoptera; family Acrididae; genus Schistocerca; species Schistocerca gregaria. Next base: position 132,566,308 of record NC_064929.1, read on the forward strand.
GGGATAACTGAGCATAGTGATGGCATGCCACTCTCCTGTTGGTTTCGGTGAACCCATATATAAGGTGCATATTCACCAGCTATACATCAGTAAACCTATCTGTACTGCTGTATCACTGTTAGTGTAAAACTAACACTGCCAGAAAAGCAAAGTTGGTGACAGACTTGAGTAGTACTGAATGCAAAGTTGAGGATTAAGAGTGAAGTGAGCATTGCTATTGTCAAAAACAGGTACCACGAGTGAACAGAACAAGCTGAGCACATATCAGTCAATGTATTTCGTGCTGTATAGATATTTTGAGTGTAGTACTGACACAGAGGTAAACTATGTAAGAAATTAAAAGAAAAGAAAATTGCTCTTCTTGAGCCACCCGAGAGCACAGGTTCCTTATATTAGTGTACTCAGAAAATGACCTCCAAAATTTTGTTGGTGGAGTTTGAGTTCTTTATGCTGTGAATATAAGAATTGGGGGACCAGACTTCCATTCAGTATATTCTGAAAGTTAAATAACCGCCCATTCATTTTGTACTTGGCTGGTTGCTACAAATTTAAATGAAATTATTTTCTTAAAATTGTGTGACTTCGTAATTTCGACATTAATTACTTTTCCTCCTGCAGTCATGATGCTTCACAAATATATAATTTAAATGAAAATTTTGTTATTTAATTCTTGTATTTAAATTGCTTTTCATTTAAGGTAACTGTTCTCTTCCATGAGACTTAATTTAGCTGTCTGAAGAGCCTAGTTGTCCACTGGTGGTTTTGATGCAAAATTTTTTAACCCTTACAGCTTTTGTTTTGGCAAGATAAGAATGACAACATCTGATGACACAAGAGTGCAATGAAGTCCATAAATGTCTCATTATGTTTCCTGCTATAGCACATCTTGAGAAACTGGTTGCAAAGCAAATTCACAAAGGGGAGAGGAGAACAAATGCTAGTTTTCTTGCTTTTGGAATTCCACACAATTTTTATGCTTTATATTTTGACGGAATCCTGCTGTGGTCAGTCATTCACAAACAGAATACTGCTACCTGCATTCTAGAAAACATTCTTGACTTTTGTGCAGTGTAATTCTGGATATGTAGGTGATGTTTACTGGATCAGAACATTTAGCTTATCTTTTTAGCATTTGGGTTTTATGTTGTGTTAAGTTTGTAAATTGTTCACACATGGTGTACAAATATGGAAATGTGCAGATTTCACCAACATTGCAATGGCAAAAATTTGTAAGAATGTAGTGAAGTATTAGACATTTACAGGAGATGCTTTACAATGTTAAGAGTTTTCATATTATCTTTGTGTTATCAGTGTCCTGTCACTGGTATCTCATTGTACTGATTTCATGAAATGATTAGATTTCCATAATTTTAATAGAAAGTTGTCTGTACTCCTTTTCTTTGTACAGGAATGCACTCTCAAGAATTCTAAGTCAACATAGTCAGCTCATAGTTCAGAATAGCATTTTATTCTACTAGCAGCAGGTGAACTGAAAATTTCTGTGGTTTAGTTTAGTCAGGTTTAGTTTTTACAGTTTTGTGTACAACATCTGACTAACAACTGGTCTATACAGTGTGCACGAGTGTCCAAGCACAGTTTGTCTTGTTTCTGAGGACTTGTGGCATGGGTCTAGCTAGATCAGTAACAACATTTAGCTGGCTATTAGAGGCAAGTGATAAACATATAGAAGAGTGCTTTTGAAATTGAATTTTTGTACCAATAGAAGTTTTAGAGCCTGTGCGATTGATTTCAAGCAGTGAGCAATGGGATTCTCAGAGGAATGAGGTAACAAGCAGCTGTAGGATTGAGACAGAAATGATAAATTGGAGTTTTTGATACAGCTAATACACAGAATATGCCATAAGTTCAAACATAACATGATGAAAGCCTAAGTGAAGTAAGTTTAAAGTTCAAGTAGTTATTCCCTTGCAGGCACATGAATATTTGGAAATATGCATTTCAGACCACTTGTAACACATGTTTCCATAGATTCTTAGTATCTGATTATACCAAGCATTATTGGTCATTTTGGCATACATTATAATTATGCAGCAAACATGCTTTGCACTCTTTATTTAGGACAGTGAAATTGTTTTTAAGATCACTAGTGTCATGCAAAAAATTAGTCTCTGTTTTAATTAACATAGATTACTTTCTTTCCTTCAGGAATGTGGACACCACATGGAAAAAGTGCCTGGGTGCAGATTAGTTTACTCGAAAATTTTCTCTCTGTCATTATATTTAAGTTAGCTATATGGTTGCAATTTCATTTAAAAGATAAAATGATTTTATGTATACTTTCTGTCTGTAGGGACTGTGCCTTCTCTTTAGCTCTGTGTAAATGTCGCTTGTAATGTATTAAAGGATGTCCTTGTAACATGTTAAAGGAACTTTAGATCATCGAGGAACTTTGAGCTGTGGGTGTAAATGTCTTTGTCAATTTATGCTTCTGCTGCTTTGCAGGCTTACCTTTCTGATGCAGTCAACATCTGCAAGTGTTGAATTTTATGGTAGTCTGATGTTTGAGTAAAACTATCTTTGCATTGCCTTAAATATTAAATTTCATGTATTGTCATTTCTCATTTCTACAGTTAACACAGTGGTGAAATTCTTTGTCACTGGCAAAGATTATTGAAGTGATAATTTGAACATTATTTAATATGCCTCAAATAGTTTACATTCTTGGCAAAGCTTGGTTAAAATTGGATACTGAACATTTCATAAATTTAACGGAATTCTAATTTTGCAGATGTTTTATTTTTACTATTGCTTTACTTTAATTGCGCATGGAGGGGAAATGAAAAATCCACAGTGTTTTAGTAGAAAAATGGATACATGGGAATACTCGGCTAATTATAAATAGGGATCTGTATTACTGAGGCTCTTGGGAGCTGTCAGCGGAACTGCTGAACTTACGCAATATTTTGAAATCATCTGCTCATTATTCTCTATGATGTTGGCTGCTACAAAAAGGACATTTTATGGTACAGTTTATGTAATGAAAAAAATGGAGCCCACTGGCATCAGCTGAAAAGAAGCACAGAGCAGTCAAAATAACTAAAAAACAAAAATGGGGTCGTCTTGAGATTTTTACCAAATGCTAACCCTGTCTGAAGTTGAGCAGTTGCTACATCAGATTATTGCGAACTTTTAGCAGTACCACCAAAATTTTACACCACGTCTTAGTATGCTATAAATTGTATATTTGGAAATGAATTAGGTGAGTTTTATTCCCAGATAACTTCATTTCATAAGGAGAGACCACTGTGTGAACTGAAACAGGAATGTGCTCATCTTAGCGATCAATCTTTTCAAAATTTAGTTAGTAGTAACAGCTTATTAAAAATTCTAGGCCTCTAATTTTCGCATTGCTTATCTTTTTTTTACGCTAAAAGTGTGGAATTAATTTGTTCTGAATACTTCCTAATTATAAGTAAGGTGGTGTATAACTGTTTTTGGTGCTTCCTGACATCACAGTTATGTGGAGAATTCATAGTATCAATAAACTTAACATAGCAAAAACACTATTTTCCTAAAAAAAAAAAAGCTAATAATCCATTGTAGACATAGATTTCATGCTTCAAATGCTTTCCTTAAGCTTACAGTGACACATGACTAGACAATGCTGAGGCACTTTTAGATTACTTGAAATACTTCACTGAAACCCCTTAGGTAATGTATGTAAGTCTCAGAAGGTTAATCACTTTGTAACCAATTTTCAAGCAAAGTATTTTTGTAAACATAGTCGCAGAATTTATCTTAAGAAATTAATATGTGACCTGGCTGTTATGGTCCACACAGCCTACACTGTTCCTTGACACTAAGTGATAACTGATAGATGCCATCCCACTTGTGTGACATCTTTATATGTGCCACTACTCAGTATGCAAAATGCATAACGTGTTCTGTTGCGTTGCACATGCGGACCTTATAGACTGGTCCTCTTTCATTTCCTGTGTACTTCATAGCTCAGTGTCTGGAAACCATCAGTTTCCCAAAGCAGTAAGATGTGGTTCTCGGGAAATCTTGAAAAATTGACTTTGAAGATATCCAAGGTCTGTTAAGTACGAAACATTTCTGCAGTTGTAACGAATCCATCCTTACCCAAGTGCTTAATGTTGTAACTGTCCAGTTGGAAGGGCAATGGCTCTCGCCAAATGATTTTTTTAAAATTTTCTTTTTACTTTAATTCAAATATTGCAATACAATTTTTATTTTTAATTGCAATTTACATGAAAATGTTAATACTCACAATAAATTAAAATTTGGTGCAAAAACTTGAAATATCTTATTGATAATACAGACAGTATTAATAATACTGCTCATTTATTTATCATTAATATGTTACATTGTATTTTAGCCTATTAGTTGGAGTTCAGAAGTTATTTTTATTGGAAGTCTTGCATGAGGAAAATGACGGAAATGTAGGTCGAAAGAGAGTAGATGTTGCTCACTATTTGCATTTCGCAGTTACTTTCAGAATGGTAAAACTGTAGTACAGTTAAGTATTATTATTTATAAATATAGAAAATAAGAATAATTATCATCTGAGGTGCGAAATCTGTCTACGAATCTGTTACCCTCAATTCTTGTGTGATCAGTGATTAAAAAATAGAAAGACACTAATTTAATTAAAAATTATGATTCAACATTTGTTGATTAACATGCCAGTTTGATGACAGAATTCAAATTAAAGTAGAAAACACTGGACAAATCCAAGTTGGACTCGCACTTGGACGGTTCCGTACCAACTTAATTGTGTATATAGGTGTCTTGAGGTGTCAGGTATTCTGCTTAATATCAGGATTATTCTTGCATGATATTTAGACAGTGTGACTAGTTACCTTCATTTTCTACCAGAAACTGCTTGTCAATTGGAATGGGCCCATTATTTATACCTGTGGTCGTGCTGCTCTGTGGTCAGTTCCAGGTGTTCCATGTATAGTCTGCTCCTGCTAGAAATGTCCTTAGGTGTTTCCTCTTTTTCGGTCCTGTGCACCCATATGTGTCATAGGCATAGACTGTCAGTGGAATGAGCAGTTCTTAAAGGACCTGCAATGCTAGTGCCAGCGTGGCACAATAGTTGGGTGGCCTTTACGCATGTCACTGCTAGATGGTAAAGACATCCGTTTTCACAGTGGGAGGGGCACTAACTTCATTGTAGCTCACTCAGTTACCACAAAACAGTTGTAAATTATGTACACAAATCTCTCCCTGGGAATTATTCCAACTATTACAGAAAATTGGATCAAAGTCCTTGCAGTAGTTACTGAAATTCTTGATGGATGATGAATGCAATTTGTTTGTAATGGCAAGAAATAGTTTTTATATTATATAATTAGAAATGAACCATTTTCTGGGTTTTTCAGGTACTTGTACTGTGAAATCTCATCTCTTGCCAAATTTCATGAGTCTACATTAACGGGAAGTGCGATTAGTAATAACTTGCCATATTTTTTTATTGCATTGACTTAGACCAAGGGATTGTAGATCTTAGTATATGACATAAATTTCAGTTTGATGCCTCTAGCCATTTCTGATTAAAAGGGCCAATAATAAAATTTATAAGGGTTCCATTTTTATTGATTAAGGTATGAAATGCTAAAACCAAGTTGCATCCAGCAAGAATCAAACCAGTGATCTAGTGACAACAAAACTACAAGACTGTGCACTGAACTGAAGGGCAACTCTGTTACAAATCAACAGTTTTCATACTTAGGTGTTCAGGGAACTTCAGAGTCAATTTTTTCATCTGTTTTGAGCTATGGATTCACACTGCTACAGCAAATTTGTGTCCAGGCACTGAGCATCTGTATTACTGTAAGAAAGAAGGAAATGGAAGAAGGCCAGTTCTTATTGGTCCCATTCTTAGTTATTCTTCTCTATAGTGAATAATTGTAGAGCACTTAATGTTAATGATAATGACTAGCATCACACTGTCTGTGCAGTTCCTCCTCCCTTCATGTGAGTATACTGTAAAGGGTCTGAGACCTGAAGTCTTGGTTTAATAGAAATCTTCTGCACATATTGTAAGACAGATTGTACCCACAATGACTAGTCATGTGTTACTGGCTTATGCTTTTGTTAAGGCTTATTGTATTGTCTCACGTGCCGTTCAGCATAATTAATGTACTCAAATGTTCTCTGTTTTCTCTCCCTTTCCCAACATCCACCCTGTTTCGCCAACTTGCCGGTGACGTGGCTCGCTCTGGGATCTGTCCCTCTCTGCCCCCTCCCACCACCAATTGATCCATCTTGGCCCTCTTCCCACTTCTTCTGGCACTGAAGTCTGTCGGCTGGGTGCTAAAGCTCAGTTCAAGATATCCCTGGGTCCGGGCAAGGCCCCTTTTCAGATCGTCTCGAGAAAGTGACGATGCAATGCCAAAGTCCCTTCCCTTTTCAGCAACAGTGAGTAACAGCATCACTTACATTGATAAGTGGTGGTTCATTAATGTTAAGCATTTAGTGTTTTTATTTGTTTTTGTCCCTGTCTGTTTGTACTTTTTGTTCCCAGCATCGTGACGAGTTGGACCCAAGCAACTCGGGGAACAGGAATGTGTTTGTTTAGTCTTTGTTTGTGTCCTTTTCTCTCTCTTTCCTGTCACTTTTGCAAAGTGGTTCAGAAAAAATGCGAGCCAATAAGGTTTTGTGCATATGTCGGTCGCTACTGTAAAGACTAGTCATGTGGACTGCATGAAAAATCACCATAGTTTTTTATGGTTTCATGGTTTCTGAGTGGCTTTATATATGAAAAGATTGCTTGTCTAGGAGGAGGGATCCAAGAACATTTTCCCTTCTCTGTATTAAGAGCATGTACAGTGTTTACAATGAGAACCACTTTCAAAAGCAAATCTCCTACACCATCCCCTTCTGCTGTTATCCTGTAGAAGCTGATGTAGGTGCAGATGTAATGAAAACTGTGGGGAGAAAGAATTGAAACCTACGGATGTGTAGTGTAAGGGAAGCAGTTCGTGTTAGTATATTGTTTTTATAAACACAGAAAGCAAGTCACCAACATTGTGTATTGTTTGTACCTACAGTACGGAAAGACCTAACACTGCGCCTGCAATTCAGGTTCTTTAACAACATCCGCAGGAAAAGTCTGATCAAGTAAAGGTTTCAAAAGGTACTACACAAGGGAGATGAGGCATTTTAGCAATGCCAGTTCACTCCCTGGAATATTATTTTCTTTGGCTGCAACTTTGCAATCTACTGAGTATGGCTTCTGTTTTAACACGACTAGCTGTATGCTTGTGTGCCCGTAAAATGGGGTGCTTTATAAATTGTGGGTAATGGTCAGGTGAGCATGAGTGAATCGATCAGTAAGATTTGACACTGTACAGTCAAGCTTATTAACAGGCATGTAATGCCAATTGCCCAATAACCAATGTAACGCATATATTTGAATTACAAAATAATGTTTCTGCAGGTCACAGCCTTCAGTAAGCAAAAATATTTCACATCCACTGCTAACAGTAAATTTTCTGCAAACTGGTTATTTCTCCAGTCAGAGTAATTTTAAGTGGTTCAGATAATCAATTTTATCATTTGAGGTGTATTACGAAAAGACAACAATTAAAAAGAAAATAATATTCAATAATAAAAGAACACCAAAATAAAAAGGGAAAAGTCTGTTTGCAACAAAGCAGCTGACTGATACATATAGATACACAAAAGCTGACAAATTCACTAAGATTTGGAACTTGGCCTTCCTCCCAGGTAAGAGGGACAGTAAACAAAGGTATGGAAGAAACTTGGCTTTTGGAGGAGTCCACAAGTGTGTTTCTCTGGTCTCGGGGCAGGAGATGTGCAATAAGGTGGAATGAAAACTGGGCTAATAATAAAATATGTCTTATCAAATGTAAGAGACACAACGCAGCAAAACTGAGCTGTGGGAAATATTTCTTATATTATTTGAATTACAAATCATATAGGCAATATCGGTGAGACCTGTCAATGGTAACTACTGTAACAGCAAATTGTTTTGCTCCAGATATGCATAGAGAGTTCTCAGTCTGGGATTTAGGAAGAAATTTAGGGCCATAGTTTTGTCATATAAGGGTCCTGGTTATAGCCTTGGACTAAGATTTCATTTGAGTACTTACTGTCTTGGAAGTATTGTCCCGATTTTATATGTCACTGTATGCAAGAATGAAATATACAACTGCAGGCTCTTAGGCATAACAAAACATCTTTATATATTTTTAAAGTAATGAATACTTTAATTCTGTGTTACTATATAGTGCTCACAATAGCAAATAACTGCTGTGAATCAGCCAAGAAATATCTTTTGGCAGGAAAATAGTTTACCATCTTTCAAAATTCTTGAACAAGCAGTATTACTCTGTCTTGTCACTCCATTACTGCCATTAAATATTCATTATGCTAGTGAACAGTATTCTCTTATTTATGGCCATGTTACTCATGTAATATACTTCTACATGGATTAAGAACTAACTATGTGAACTGATATCAGTAATTTTCAGTGAATGTTTTGTGTGTTCACTGAAGTTCCCATTTAAGATGACATGTGACGACAGTAATGCTTATATATCTGTAGATGCCTGCAGAGTTTCTATATAATGATTATTCTATGACTTCCTGTGCATATAACTGCAATTTTTTCAAGACCATCCAATTTGGTAAAATTATTTGCTCTGTACCTAAGATGTACATCTGAGCATGAGTAAAGACATTTAAAGGTGTGAGGGACCATACAAACATTCATATTTACGTAGCTCAAGTTGTCTAAATTTGTTGTTCATTTTGTTGGTGTCATTTAATTGTGATTTTTGCGTCTCACAATAATGGCCTATCACGCCTTTCTCAATCTGAGTGACTTTTCTGCCCAGTCCTTCAAAAGACCAGTTTATAGAATGAAATTTTCACTCTACAGCGGTGTGTGTCCTGATATGAAACTTCCTGGCAGATTAAAACTGTGTGCCCGACCGAGACTCGAACTCAAGACCTTTGCCTATCGCGGGCAAGTGCTGTACCAACTGAGCTACCCAGACTCGTGCCCCGTCCTCACAGCTTTACTTCTGCCAGTACCTCATCTCCTACCTTCCAAACTTTACAGCTGTGAGGACGGGGCGTGAGCGTGCTTGGGTAGATCAGTTGGTAGAGCACTTGACCGCGAAAGGCAAAGGTCCCGAGTTCGAGTCTCGGTCTGGCACACAGTTTTAATCTGCCAGGAAGTTTCAAAAGACCAGTTTCTTTCAATTCCTTCCTGTTTTCAGCCAATGGAAAATCTGCCAGGTTCTGAGTATTAGTGACTGACGAGCTTCTGCGTATATCAATGTACCATTATGCAGGTTGGGTAGACATTTATACTTCACAGAACTATGACTGCTCAGTAACTCCAAATATACACATAAAAACTGACTTAAGAAATCAGCAGTCTTCCTTATCTCTGTCAGTGATAATACCTGGACGAATACAACATTTATGTTGATTACTCTTACTGTAGGCTTTATTTGTGACACACTATTAATCACAAAGCCAGATTATTAACACTGTTTAACTGAGCTGGCTTGTTATGAAATAACACTTCTTTGAGTAAAGGTGGTTTCATTAAATTTATGCTTACATTAACCATCAGTAGATTGTGTTATGACACAGTTAATAAAAGTGAAAATTATGTGACAGAACACTCCAAACAAACCACTGCAAGGGGAGAATGGTGCTCACCTATTATGACAAAAATAATGCCAAAGCAATACAATATGCAAGCAATGTATTTCAGGCTGCTGGAATTTGAGTTCTTTTATCAGTAATAGAATACAAAATAAATACTCTCCCTTTTGGTGCTTATACCTTCGTATTCCCCAGAATTCTTTGTTTTTTGTTGAAGAGAGAACATGAAGATATGAGCAGATACGTTATGTGACGTGTGCAAACATTCAGTGGTCACAAAAATCCTTTTCCTTAATTTTTTATTGTTTCCTTAATTTTTTTATTGTTTCATTATTTCAATTTCAGTATTTGAAAGATCATTCACAGCATTTTTTCCTTCCTTTTCATTTTTGTACCTGTTCTGCAAAATATGTGTTTTTATTAGTTTCACATAATTTCTGCCACCCTTCTCTGTTACAAGGAAAAAGAGGCAAAGATTTGACTTAGATCCAAACCAATGAAAATATGAGTAGTGCAAATAAAACAGCTACCAAGTTTCAGTTCAAATAACATAGCTACTACATCTCAGGAAATCTAGTCTGAACCTTTGTGGTCTGTAGCAATCTTCCAGGGCATTATTGTCAGTGCTTTAAAAAAAGAATAAAGAAAGAAAAGGATACTGCTACCACCAGTAAAGGGGAATAGTCTTGTAATTAATAGTAATCTGTACCGCAGCTGCTGTAAATTTCTCAAAGGAAGTCATTTTACTGCATAGGCTGCTGTTTCATTTTGAGAGGAAAAACAAAAAAATTCATTATTTGGCAATTAGCTAACATGATAGAAATTTTAAGGTGCTCGCTTTAATAATTACGCCAACATATTTTAATGTATTACATATGGCAGCACAGTGACTAGCTTTTATAAGGGTTACGCTTTTCCCATTTTATGTATGAACAGGTGTGCATGTAACTACTACATTGCTTCCTCACTGATGTATGGAATATATCACACTATAAACATAACAGTTTTTATTGTATGTAGCTCGATAATATCTGAGGGGGGGTGAAATTAGATAATTGCTAAATAATGAAGTGAAATGTTTGTTTCAAAATACTACACAGGACAGTGATTTCCTTCAAGTTGTTGAAATTAATTATAAAACAATAAATTATCATATTGTGTTCTTTACCAATGATCATATCTGCCTCACTTAGTTGTCATATACAACTGTGAGAGTAATTAGTGTGTTACATTTTTAGCTATTACTTTGCCCTGGTGGCAAATATTTAAGGAGTGGTACACCTGACAATATATCCACTATTTTTAGTGCTTTGAATGGTGGTGGTTCATAGTAACTTTATTCATGACACTTCTAAGTTTCTATTAGCAGCACAAATATCTTCAAGCAAATGAGGAATGTTTCACCCATAAAAAAGTGGCCACTGATTGTTTATGACCTAGAGACTATTTCACAAAAGCTGTGTGTGATATTGCTGAAAATGGCTTTACGCAAACAATTTGTAACTTACTGACTTTGTTCATCAATTTTTTCCCACTATTTTTAACATTTACTTGTAAGGTGACAACATTGTTTTAAGGTTTTTACAGACTCAACCAATGTGAATTTTGAGTTTTGTCATTTATATCAGTAATTGATGACGAGCTCATGTAATTTTTGAAACAGATATACACATTTTTAAAGTTTTATTTCTTTTTATCAGTTTTCCTCAGTTTCCTATCCTTTTGGCAATGTGTGCATCTTTTAGAAAGATTTTTGTAAAATAATGTTTTCATCCAAAAAACATGAAAGCTGCACACAGAACGTTACAGAATATCTTGTGATGGAGCTGTAACATGGAATTTATCATATTACTGTTTGCATTACTCTGAACAACTGACTCACTCATTACAATGTCCCAATACTCTTATTCCAGTTCCTATGGACCAGCTTGGGTACATTTTCAGTCTAGTGAACATTGTCCCAATATTCCCGATGTTAGTGTCTGTTTTGTTTTGTCATGGTGATCATTTGTTTGGTATTTTTATTTTGGTTTTGCTATTTTTAATGAGATAATTGGTAGTACTTTTTTCATAGTTGCAGTCCCACCTCTTGGTTTCTGGTGGGAAGTATTACCCCTCAAACAAAAAAAGCAAACATCAAGTCACAGTAAAAGAGGATAAGGGTTCCAATTTATATCTCTTCACTTGATGTGAAGTATATTACAGCATTAATGTAGGGGAATTACCTCTGCTAATGCTATTAAATTTGTATTTTGCAAGTAATTTTGTGTGTTCGGTTGTGTAATTTTTGTGTGGTGTGTTTACTAACTTTAAATCTGTTGAAGGCATGGAGCATGAAGCAGGCCAAACAGGCGGGGAAATGGCTTTTACCAATCTATTATGACCAACATACACATAGTGAGAAAAAATGGATGGGCGTAAAGAACATGCGTGTTCTCTCTCTCTCTCTCTCTCTCTCTCTCTCTCTCTCTCTTCCTGAAACTTAGGTACATTATTCGTTTCACTGAATGACAGTAATAATTTATCGCAGTAGGCCAAAAGAATTGACTTAAAATTATATGGAGTGAAGTAAATGGAATTGGAAGTAAAGAGAGCAGGAAATTTAGGAACAGGTTGAGGAAATTACAGGAGAGAAGTGAAAATAAAGCTGAAACTGGTGTTGATTGTTAGATATTTTGCCATATTTATATCTGGGATACTCTTAATACACATATAAAAATTTTAACATAATTCCCATCTCTTGGAGGCATGTGATGATGTCATTGTAAGCAGTTTTTTAAAGTACGACACTTATTTGTCCTTGAAATGATGATGATGAAAAATTTTCCAATATATTTTTGGACCTTCATGTTTTGTTTCCTGGTCTTTCATCAAATTATGAGAAACTTCATTTATTCTCACAGTCTCATCTGAAATATTTGTTCCCCCCTCTGGATATAATAGGTGTCTGAAGGAATCCAAACAGCTTTTCTTGAGTTTGTCTTTTTACCATTTTTAATTTTCGGTATGCAAAGATTTTTTCGTGAAATTTCCAATCGATTAACACAAAGCCTGTCTCCATCCTTGCCGTTTACCTATCCCTGCTTCTGTATCCCAAAGCAGTTTGGTTGGAGTTACATACCACACGCTTTCTGCTATAACTAGCATCCAAGAAGCCGTTTCCCACCAACCTGTTTGCCTGCTCTATGTGTTGAATGTTTCATAATGAAACACAACTGCTAGTGGTGAGACCATTTTGCATGCCTGTACTAATCTTTTTTTTGCCATAGGTGTTACCAAAAACTGTTGTCAGGGGTCAATCGTCTGGAGCATTTTTCTCTAATAATGGATTGATAACTAGTTATTTTTATTTTAAAAATTACAATTTTCTTTAACATTAAATCTTAAAGAGCCTTTTAGCCTGAATATTGAAAATTTTTGTCTCTCAGTTTGATCATGCTATCTGTATTTTATCCTCTGGGAAGGCTGTGAAGAAGATATTTATTGCTTCTTGTTCAGACACACTCCCATCCCAGATTTGAATAGTGGTTGTTGGTAGCACCATTTTGAGTAGCATATTTTAAACTCAGATTTTGTTGTTCCTTGTTTTTGTTTTTGGAGTTTAATTATGAAGGTGTGTTCCTCTGTTTTACAGTACGCCTGTCTCGTGTGGGAGCGACAAACTCGTAGTGTGCGATGATGTCTCTAATAGGTAGTAATACTATACCTTACTCTAATAGAAGCTGGATGATCTTTCCCAAAACACTGGTGTCCACATAAGATTAATACATGGGCACAAGTTTACATTGTGCGTATGCTAGAGAGTTGTTTTACTGTTGCACATGTTTTAATATGTTCAGATGACTCACTTTTCTTCAATTCTGCGCACTCTTTATGAACTGATAGAGGTCAAGCTTTTGTGTGAATTCCAAAGATCAGAAGCCATAAAAAGTAAGATTATTATGTACAACTAACATTACTTCTGTGAGACTACCAGAAATTGTTATTTGGGAAAGACATCCATAAACAACTAATTTTTTAGAGAGATTATTAGCCCATAATACTGAAACTTCTGTTACATATACTACCTAAAAAAATTAGCTATTTAATTAGGAAAAAAGTGTGAAGTTACATTGATACAAGCTGTCGGCACTGTGCTAATCTTGTATAACTAGAGCAATAATTTCAATATTCTTTACATGATTGGAACACAGATACACGATGATTGACACGCTGAGTGATATTTCTTATGGTATTTCTGAAATCATCATAAATTGAGAATAGAAATAATAGTTAAATGGTTGAAGTGTAGATTCAGTAGTAGAACAAAAACACAGGTGAGATATCAAAATGGTTTTTGCTTTATCATCTTGAGTTAATTATCCTGTAACAGAATTTTCACTATTCTCAGAATTTCCATGCATTATACGTATCACGTGAACTTTCCAGCCTGACCCCACTGCACTGGGGAAAGGTAGGTTTCTCACTTGTATTACTGATTTCAAAACCAGAGTAGCAAGATGTGAAATTATTAACACAGAATGTTGTGGTTTTTGTGTGTGTAACTTTAAGTAATCAGGTAAAAATCATTACTGTGAAAGGGGATATTATAGTTTATCTATTTCCCGCTTCTTACAAATCATGAAGTGGCTTATACAAATAGACCGACAAAGTTATGTCTTAATCATTAATTTTGTTTTGAAGTTGCATTGGCTTTAGCGTGAAACCATCAACACTACAAAAGCCATGAGGTACTTTAAAGAAAGATGCTAATAAAATGGTTGATTGCAGCATAAACCACTGGGGATCAAAATATTAAAGCTTTTCCACATTATAGTGGTAACTGAAATCTTCATAGAGTAAAAAGAAAAACAGTTTCAGCTTACACCTACTAAACATGTACCATATTTACCCGAGTAAAAGATTTTCAGACTAATCAAAATTACAAATTGTTTTACTGACATAAAATATGTGTCAAATAGTTAATATTTACCTCTTTTAAACAGCCATTTTTTGATTGTCTACATTTTAATACTACATAGAGGAAGAAAATAAATAGAAAGGAAATGGTTTACATTAATTTTTGAACCATTTTCTTTTCTACCTTTCGAGCTTACTGACATTGTAGTCCATGGGATCACTATTTCTCTCTCTCTCTCTCTCTCTCTCTCTCTCTCTCTCTCTCTCTCTCCCCCCTCCCCCCTCCCCCCCCACACCCTTTCCTCCTCCCTGAATACGTGTTTACATTGTCTCTCGCTTTCAAACACATTACCTGACTGCTGCTTCGTCATTGGCCATATTGAACCAGTTGACACACGTTCCTTTCATTCCCATCATACGTCCCGACGAGCGACGACAACATTGCAGCAAGAAACAAATAAGTACACCACTGGCCCCTCTCTAGACTTTTACCATCTCCTGCATAAATCAATACTATTATTGAGTATGTGTCATCCAATTTTAAAGTCAGTTCTATTCTGAACACAAATGGATTCAAACGAACTGCAGCTTAAACACAGTAGTTGTCCATAAAAAGCCAAAAGGTTCCTGCGGTTGGTAACTTCTCACTTACCGCTTCCCTCTCTGCAATCGGCTCTCACTATTTCCCTTGCAACTCTTCTGTAGTGCTGAACTTGAGCGACTGGGAAAAACTGACTGCAATATCTTATAGTGTGCAGGTCACATGTAACAACATCAACTAATACATAAATAAAAGATCAAAATTACAATTCAGTCCCATTCTCAAACTTCCACTCATCCCACGATCTGGTGACATCTGTTGGTACTATCTCCACAATGGGTGTTGCTGCTGTAATTTATTCTCATGATAGCAATCACCATCAGTTTAATATCATTTATTTCATTTGTTAGACATTTCATTCTGGATTAATTTTCAGTCTTGTTTCAACTGCGTGTCACCATTGTGTTCTAAACTGATTAGGTAACATTTTTACCCAGTAATCGTAATACGTGAACAGCAACTGAATTTCTCATTTGCAACCCGCTCAGTGAATCATTACAATCTCTCGTAACCAAAGAAAATATGAGTCTTAGTTATGAATCAGCTAATGGTTCTTGAAATAAGACATTTCTGTTTTTTAATGTTGCCTTTATTTAAAAATAATGTTTGTTTGCAGTATCGATACAAGTACCAAAACATTTATTGGAAACCTGTTCAGGTACACAACTGTCAAATTTTTATCAGAGCAATAGACTGTTGTTGTGGCTAGTTCACAGTTTCTTACCACTCTCTTGCACTAGCACCGCACGAGTCAATGTCATGTGATTGTTCAAACAATGATGACACTGCATCAAACAGTTCAGCGTATCAGGAAATCTTGAGCCTGTTGGAATGCAAGTGTAGTTTCCTGAGACCTGCCTTTCCAAATTCTTCAAAGTAAATTTACATCTGACCTCAACAGCAAAAGCTTAATCTCTAAATATAAGACGACCCTTATAAATGTAAGACTATCATTGTAAACATGTTAACGTTGCCAACAGTAGTTTAATCTGTGCATATGAGACGACCCTGTATTTTTCGTACGATGAATTCGGGGAAAAAACTTCTTATGATCGGGTAAACATGGTACTTGACAGACTGATTTTGTTACATTATAGAACCATTTTTGATGTAAGTACTACATTTAAGGTTGTAAAAGTTGGTCAAATACAACAGGACAGAATAATATTCCATTGACAATCATCAAAAACAGT